>NC_136971.1:38814812-38929812 GCF_032717465.1 Coenobita brevimanus
TCAGTGGTAGAGCATCGGAGTCGTGATCGGGGGATTGTGAATTCGAGCCTCGCCCGGGACTGCCGTGCCGGGAGTGGTAGCGCGCTCCTGTAACCTAGCGGGGCTATATGGCCATAGTTGCCTAGCTCGGGGATTAAATCCCTTTTATTGGACGTTAGCGATTGTGTTTGCCGTGATGAATGGACAGACTGGATTACTGTGGAGGCGAGGCAAGTGGCACAAGTGCCGGAAAAAGGAAACTATGCCTGGTATGGACACAGGGTGAGTTGAAATGTATTATTATTATTATTATTTTATTATTATTTACTACTACTACTACTACTACTACTACTGCTACTACTACTACTACTACTACTACTACTGCTACTACTATTATTATTATTATTATTATTATTATTATCGTTGTTATTTTTTATTATTATTTGCTACAGCTGCTGCTACTGCTACTACTACTACTATTATTATTATTATTATCTAATCTTTCCACATGACCTACAAACAGGTTATCAGTTCACCTTTAATCTATCGAGAATCAAAGATAGATACACACGCCTCATTCACTTTTCAGCCTACCAAGACGAATGTGGACACACATTTTGCCCACTACTTACCATCCACTCACCCGATGTGGCGATAGATTTATTGGACAGATAGACAGGTGGAAGAGAAGGATAGATAGATTAACTATGAAATTAAAAAAAAAAAAACTTTCAGTCTGTCGTAGCTACCATCCACTCACCTGATGTAGTGATAGATTTATCGGATAGATAGACGCAAAAATAGATCAACCTTCAATCTGATGAGTAAGAATTATTTGAGTTTTCTTTGTCCATCCATGTCTATCTGTCTATCTATCTGTCTATCTATGTCTATCTATCTGATGTAATGATAGATTTATTGGATAGACAGATATGTAAAAATATATTAAAAGACATCATTATTTTTTTCTTTATGTCTGTCTGTCTGTCTATTTAGTACGTACCATCCACACACCTGATGTAGTGATATACGAATTGGATAGATTAATGGACGCAAAAATAGATTAAAACATGATAAATAGCAGTTCTTTATCTATCTATCTGTCTGTCTATCTATCTATCTAGTACGTACCATCCATTCACTTAATGTAGTGATAGATTTACTGGATAGATAAATATATAGACAGATAAATACATAAATACACTTTTTCAATAAATTCTCGATAAAAATGGATCTCTGACTGTCTGCCTGTCTGTCTGTCCATCCATCTCTAGTACGTACCATCCACTCACCTGATGTAGTGATTTTTTGGGATAGATAGGTAGGTAGATGCAAAAATAGATAGATTGCTTTTGAGTTTGTTGAATTAATGATGTCGATTTTTTCACTATCTATGTCTGTCTATCTAGTACATACCATCCACTCACCTGATAGTTATAGATTTATTGCATAGATAAATAGATGTAGTATGTAGATAGACAGGTAAATAGATAGACAGGTGCACTTGATGGGTATATAGATATCCACCAACACCAGTACGTACCATCCACTCACCTGATGTAATGATAGATTTATTGGATAGATAGATATATAGATAGATGCAAAAATGAATTAAAGATATCAATATATTTCTCCGTCTACTACGTGCTATCCACTCACCGGATGTAGTGATAGATTTATTATATAGGTAGACAGATAGATGCAAAATAGATAAAAGGCCTCAACATTATTTTCTGTATCAGTCTATAAGCATGTCTGTCTATCTAGTACATACCATCCACTTACTTGCTGTAGTGATAGATTTACTGGGTAGATAGATAGATGCAAAAGTATATTAAAGACATCAGTATTATTTCTTTATCTGTTTGTCCAACTAGTATATACCATCCACTCACCTGATGGAACTATAGCTTTATTGGATAGACAGATGCAAAACCAGATTAAAAGACATCAGTAGTTCTCTCTCTCTCTCTCTCTCTCTCTCTCTGGTACATCCACTCACCTGATGTAGTGGTAGATATATTGGATAGATGGACAGACACATACATACATAAATAGGTCAACTCGATAACGTGAATGTTTTGACACTGATTCTCTCTCTCTGGTACATACCATCCACTCACCTGATGTAGTGGTAGATATATTGGATAGATGGACAGACACATACATACATAAATAGGTCAACTCGATAACGTGAATGTTTTGACACTGATTCTCTCTCTCCGTCTATCCGTGTATGTCTGTCTAGTATATACCATCCACTCACCTTATGTAGTGATATCCGTATTTGACTGATGGAAAGACAGATAGAGCTAGATAGATAGGTGGGTAGACAGACAGACAGATAGACCAGGCTAGAAATAATAATAATAATAATAATTATTATTATTATTATAATTATAATAATAATAACTATAGGACCCCAAAGGGGGGAATCACACCAGCCGCCAGCCGATACACATCTAGCGCGGCCTGGAATATGTCCTTGACCTTGACCTACCTTCACCAGTTTCGAACTTGTAGATTTTCATCCCTACTACACACCTGTAAAACTTTGTGATGATATCTTGAGCGGTTGCGAAGTTATCGTGCTAACACACACACACACACACACACACACACACACACACACACACACCGCTCGCTGGCTCAGTGGTAGCGTTCTCGCTTGCCATCTGGCAGACGGGAGTTCGCGCCTCGCTCAGGCTGCGAAAAGTTTCACTGACGAAGTGGGCTGTTACTGTCCCCCTTGAGCAAGAGGACGGGTGTGTGGGTGTGTGAAAGTCACAGCCTTGTCCTTAGATCGGACTATATGAGCTCTCAGCTCCCTTCCGGGAGGGTAAAAGCTGACGATCACG
Organism: Coenobita brevimanus; assembly: GCF_032717465.1. NCBI lineage: Eukaryota > Metazoa > Arthropoda > Malacostraca > Decapoda > Coenobitidae > Coenobita > Coenobita brevimanus. The sequence goes on from NC_136971.1 coordinate 38,817,650, forward strand.
ACCATCAGGTGATCCTGACCGACCCGGTGAATTACACACACACACACACACACACACACACAGATTGAAAAAATACCAGCTTCGCTATAGCAGCTGGTAATAATAGTAATACTCATCATCATCATCAGCTAACCCTGTGTTGCCCCATGAGCGTAGGAGCCCGGGGCTAGGCAAGTTGGTCCTGACATTTAAGATGAGTGACCAGCCTCACTCATCCCTGAGTGGCATTACATGAACAATAAACCCCAACCACCCCTTGAATATAAACCTTCACCGGCTCAATCCGATTGGAGCACAGTAATTACCCACTAAACCACCAGGCGCCATAATTTTGTTATATGGTTACCACCCAGCGTAGTAGATGGTTTCTTGGTGTACAGGAGACCATTTGGCTTGTCACTCAGTGTAGAGTCACCCACAGGCAGAAAGAAAGTAAGAAGGAAAGAAATACAGGAGAGGAAAGAAGGAAAGAGAGAGAGGAAATGGCACTCATATGAGACCAGCAATACATCGAGTGAGTGGATGGTGAGCGCCCCCACCTACCACAACAACAACAATAATGATAATAATAATATACTATTTTTCGCTGTTGATAGATAGACGTGTGTGTAGATAAACAGACCAATACATCCATACACAGAGTATACGCAGTTTACCGCAAATGTATCATGTCCATTATTATTATTATTATTATTATTAGTAGTAGTAGTAGTAGTAGTAGTAGTACAGTAGCAGTAGTAGTAGTAGTAGTAGTAGTAGTATTGTAATGATTATGCTGCTGATGATTACTATTATTATTAATAATAATATTAGTGCAATTGTTGTTGTTGTTATTATTATTATTGTTATTATTATTATTATTATTATCATTATTATTATTATTATTATTACGGTATATTATTATTAGTGTTATTGTTGTCTTATTATTATTATTATTATCTATTATTATTATTATTATTATTAGTTTTATTGTTATTATTATTATTATTAATATTATTATTATTATTATTAATATTATTATTATTATTATTAATATATGGTATTGTTGTTGTTGTTGTTAGTATTATTATTATTATTACTATTATTATTATTTATTATTATTATTATTATTATTATTATTATTAGTAGTAGTAGTAGTAGCAGTAGTAGTAGTATATTGTGTTGTTGTTGTTAGTATTATTATTATTATTACTATTATTATTATTTATTGTTGTTATTATTATTATTATTATTATTATTATTAGTAATAGTAGTAGTAGTAGTAGCAGTAGTAGTAGTATATTGTGTTGTTGTTGTTGTTGTTGTTGTTATTATTATTATTATTATTATTATTATTATTATTATTATTATTAAGAACTCCATATTCTGTGGAGTTCTTATTGATACTGTAGATATTTCTTTTTCTCCTGGGGGGGGGGGTAAGATGTAGAAGGCTGGCATTGCAACACCGTTCGGGATAGAGCCGTGACATTTTCAGCAGTGATGTATCTTGCTTGTATGCTTCTTTTGGCATATTTTTCCCCTTAGCACTGGCGCCTCTGTGTTATTCTTTTTCCATTTTTTCCCTCCTGCGCAGCCAAACTACTGAATTGCTTGCTTTGTAAAAGTTGCTGTATGTAGTCATCGGCATAGACTATACCAGTGTACCTGGGTATACTAGTGCACCTGGATATACTAGTGTACCTGGGTATACTAGTGCACCTGGGTATACTAGTGCACCTGGGTATACTGGTGCAACTGGGTATACTAGTGCACCTGGGTATACTAGTGCACCTGGGTATACTAGTGTACCTGGGTATACTAGTGCACCTGGGTATACTAGTGTACCTGGGTATACTAGTGCACCTGGGTATACTAGTGCACCTGGGTATACTAGTGCAACTGGGTATACTAGTGCACCTGGGTATACTAGTGCACCTGGGTATACTAGTGTACCTGGGTATACTAGTGCAACTGGGTATACTAGTGCACCTGGGTATACTAGTGCACCTGGGTATACTAGTGCACCTGGGTATACTGGTGCACCTGGGTATACTAGTGTACCTGGGTATACTAGTGTACCTGGGTATACTAGTGCAACTGGGTATACTAGTGCACCTGGGTATACTAGTGTACCTGGGTATACTAGTGTACCTGGGTATACTAGTGCACCTGGGTATACTAGTGCACCTGGGTATACTAGTGCACCTGGGTATACTGGTGCACCTGGGTATACTAATGTACCTGGGTATACTAGTGTACCTGGGTGTACTAGTGCACCTGGGTATACTAGTGCACCTGGGTATACTAGTGTACCTGGGTATACTAGTGCACCTGGGTATACTAGTGTACCTGGGTATACTGGTGCACCTGGGTATACTAGTGTACCTGGGTATACTAGTGCACCTGGGTATACTAGTGCACCTGGGTATACTAGTGCACCTGGGTATACTAGTGTACCTGGGTATACTAGTGTACCTGGGTATACTAGTGCACCTGGGTATACTGGTGCACCTGGGTATACTAGTGCACCTGGGTATACTAGTGTACCTGGGTAGAAAATCTCTCTCTCTCTCTCTCTCTCTCTCTCACTCACACACACACACACCATAACCTTAAGTAACACAGCCACCAAAACGTCATAAATAACGCCCTCTCTCTCTCGTCCCCCCGGCTCCACTAAGGAAAAGGTGTTCTTAACCGCGGGTATTGTTTTGGCCTGACTGTCCTCTCCTGCGGGGGTTTCAGCCAAATGTAAACAAATCTTTAAACCTTAATAAGTCTGCACAGAATAAAGCTAGAGAAAAAAATAAGGTACCATTAGAAAGTACTAACCTTCAGCTTTCCATTGATGTAGGTTTCATGACTTTGTGGACTTTCACAGGACGGGCAGTGCCGTTAGAAGTGAGGGATGTGAAATAACTATTATACGCCCCACACACCAGTACCAAATGCCAACCACTCTCTGATAATAGTAATATAAACATATATGAACACTGTACATACGATAAACACCCACTCTGTGTTCACTGAGGTAGGTAAAAGGCACTTCCCTGCGGCTGCACCCGCTCTTCACTGCGGCTGCGCCTCACTTCACTGCGGCGGCACCCGCTCACTGACGTTTCAGGCGATCTTTTCATTCTTTCTAACTTCTAATATTATTTTACATATAATATGGGCAATGTACATTATATTTACAATGCACTTATTACTATATTGCGTCACTGTCGCATCACAGAATTACACAAGTGCCGCAGAATTACACAAGTGCCGCAGATTCTCTTATTACAATATCACTTATTATACTGGCCAATATTTACATTTTTTTCTAGGCAAAATATCCCTTATTACTACATTATCCATTATACAATTATTGGTAAAGCACGTCACTGTCGCATCACTGTATATCACTGTCACTTTCAGTATTTACTCAGAGAGTGGTACTCGGCAAAGCACGGAGTCACACAGAGAGCGACTTGGCATTCCAGGCACTGGTGTGTGCTCATTTTTCTCGTCCTAGGCCTCCGTGTGGTGGTAGAACATACTCTGCAGCGGCCCTGTGACAACCTGCCGCCTGCTGTAAGAGGCAATTTCACAAGCTGGTGCCGGCTCATGTAATTGCGGCACTCAAGACGGTCAGGTTGTGTGTCAGAGTGTCGCCTCGGGATCAATGCCGTCGCCTGACCAAATCGTGCAAGTAGCTGCTGCACGACAGTCTTGGAGAACTGTCTCAGGGATGGTTGCCTTATGCCCCCGACTTGTGTCTTGTAGAGGATGAAGGCGTTGAGCATGGACATATCGAGCATGTGCAGGTAATCCTTCCTGTACCATCGGGTGTTTCTCCTGAGACAGTCGATTTCGCCAGTCATCATATCAGACTTATCAACAAGTCTCATGTTGACATTGTAATCAGTGACGGCATCAGGCTTCATGATTGGCTCTCCCGTCCTGTAGCTGACCTTCCCAGTTCTCTGCAATTCCCCCTTGTGGATGGTGCTGATCATATTCACGACCTTCTTGTCATGCCACCTGATTGCCAGAAGCTTGTCTGACTTCTTCAGGTGAACATCTCCCTTGGATGAGGATGATGCTTCCGGAAAACTTGGCCACTCTTTCCTATAGCTCCGTACAGTGCCAACAGTGCCAATGCCGTGTTCAGCAAGGTATTTGGAGAGTTTCGGTGCTGTGTAGTAATTGTCTGTGTACAGCACATGATTCCCACCAAAATACCTCTCCATCAGCACTTTTACAATGGAGCCAGAGAAGCCAAGGGGGTCTTTCCTGTTCACGTCCATTGTACTTGCAGAGTAGAACACGAAATCAAGGATATACCCAGTCTCACAGTCACACAGCACAAAGAACTTTATCCCAAAGCGGTGGTGTTTGCTGGGGATGTACTGCATGAATTTGAGACGTCCTCTGAACAATACCAGGGATTCGTCTATGACGACTTTCTGCATAGGACGGAAAAATCGCATAAATCGATCCCTAATCCTGTTGAGAAAATCCCTCACTTTCCACAAAGGGTCAGTTTGGGACGGGTTTCCATTGTCAGCGAAGTGCAGGTATCCTAGCAGCTGTCGGAACCGATCCCGTGACATATACTTCCCGAATATTGGGATAGAAGTAATGTCATCCACGAGCCAGTACCGTACTCCTCCAACTCATGTCTCTTGATATGGGGCATCAAGAACATCAGTGCAAAGAACACATACAGCTCTCTGATCCCGACAGGCAACCACGACACTTGCTTTGGTGAGCCAATAGGTCCCAGCCCTTCTGCTGCACACTGAGCTGCATACCTATTGGTCTCATCGCTAACATGCTGCACGATTTCGTCATCCATGAAGGCCAGGAAGTAGTCCACAAAGTCATCTCCTGCATTGCATGGGAAGGCAGGCTGTATTCCAGCATTTGTCATATCAAATGGCAGATTGTGTGGCTGAAAATCTCCACCGTCAGACCAAACAAATGCATCAACTTTCCCTGTGCGTGGTTCAGTGGAAATGGCAGGTCGCATTGCACTCGTTTCCCCGTGAGAAGGAGCTGAGGTGGAGGCAATGGGTGAGGCAGGAGGTGAGGCAGGAGGAGAGCGGGAGGAGGGTGAGGCAGGAGGCGAGCGGGAGGGGGGTGAGTGCGGGGGCGGTGAGTGGGGGGGTGGCGCGGGTGAGGGAGCTGAGCGGGGGGCAGGCGGGGGGGTTACTGACCTGGTGCGTGGTGAAACTTGACCCTTTCTTCCCCGCTTATCACCTCACTTATCACCTCGCTTATTGCCCAGCTTTGCCCTCCAACTGCCATGCATCCCCTTTGTTCTAGGCCGGCCTGCCCTGCCTGCACGGCCTGCACGGCCTGCCTTCCCTCGCTTTGCAGGCTCTGGGAATTCATATTCCTCAGATGATGTAGACTGAGGAGAGGGCACGGCAGAAGATGAAGATGATGTGAGGGCAATAGGGCTAGGGGAACGGGAAAGTGATGGGAAATGCTTACTAGGGGCTGGTGTAGGAGACGTAAGTCTGCACTTCACTCCCTTCCCACGTGCAACACCAATTTTCCCCATAGGCGCCTTCCCTTTCCCAGAGTAAGTTGGGGGCGGTGGGGGGGAAACTACACGATCACTTTCATCACTGTCACTGTCAATGGTAAAGGGTTCACCACCAATCACAGCCAAATCGTCACTACTTGCTGTAAGTATATCACTCTCACTGCCACAATCCAGAGAAGTACTTACAGTTTTGTCCAACTCTGTTCTAATTTCTGGAGTACTCAACCCCTTCTGCCTCGCCGTCGGCAGTTCCTTCACCGGTGTAGAGGTCGAAGGCACACTAGCACTGATCACTTGCGAGGAGGAAGCAGCGACGATGAGTCGGGACGGAGCGCCATTCTCACGCACAGAGCTGGACAGATACTGACTGATGCGGGTCAGGGCAGGGGTGGGGGGGGGCCCCTAGGGGTTGGAGGAGGGAGGTGTGGGATGGCTGGCGTGAAAGAACTTGACAGCTACTCTTGCGTGAGACAATTTGTGCACAGGAAAAACGCGCGGTGTTCAAAATATTCACGATCATTCCAGAATGACACCCGCGGTTTGGTCCAGTTTTGTCAATGTCATTCTGGAATGACACCCGCGGTTAAAGGGTTAATCTAACAAGATACGAGTTTAAATCCTTTTTATTCTAACTTGGCCTAAAACTGTCATCTCTCTATTTTGAATGCGAGATGCTGGTCACGAAGAAATGCTATGAGGAGGGGGCACAGCTGTAGTAATTTCCTTTTCTGCTCATTTACCATATATTTCAGTTCTTCTGTGCCTATTTTCCACAGATTTTCGTTATTTTGCTGTTATTTACCGTAGGACAGAGGCAGGCAATGCTGCAGCTCTGCATCCTTTCCATAGCACGTGGTGACTAGCACCACAGTGGTGTTAATTTATTGTTACAACTACCCAATCAAAATGGAAAGGTGGAATTTTTTACGCCTAAATTCTTTCATCTTAACATTAGAAACATAAAATATTGTGTTATGTAAAATAAGTCACTGGGAAAGTACTACGAATTCGGCAATAACGAGATTACCACTTTGGATATATTACACTTTGAATATTATTTCGAAAGATGTTAAAATATCCATAATTAAATCTATGTACCTTTTACAACAATAAATATTTCAGTTCAAAATCTACGTAAAATATGACATGAAAACAAAAGAAATAGGTGTACGTCACAGGAATTATGGGAAGGGGCTGGAGAGGTGGAGGAAGTTGTGAGGGAATATTTGTTTCTTTCATGTTTCTCTTAGCATTATCTTATTATGTACGGTACGTCTGTGCGTTAATTGATGTCTGGCACCATTATTGAGGATTGGAATTAGTTATATAAGGGTGTGATTATTAGCTGTAAGAAGAATGGAGGGCTGTGTTTACTTCAGGTGAGCCAAGCTGTCCATTTAAACCAGGTACGTTGATGACAGGTTTTAAATCCCATATAGTCCTGACATCCCTGTTTATTTTAAGGCTGAAATTTTACCATCTGTAGAGGCAGGCTGGAAAATAATAATATTGCCTCATTTTAAGTTTATTGTTTTGTACTAATGGGTATTGTTAACGCTGAAATATGTTTACATTTTAGTTAAGGGCCCGAAGTCGAGCCAGTTAATTTGTTATTTGTTTTTAAATCACCAGAAATGTCATCCTTATTGCCTGGAAGACCAGGAGGTAAGTATGTGTATGAGAAGGCATTAAGGATTATCATAATTACTGATATAATTGAGAGATAGAGGTGCTAACGTAGGTTTTTGTGCAACATAAAGTGTATGTGAACGTAAGACTTAAAAAAAAAAAATGCAGTAAGCCAGGTGGCCTATGCTAAGCAATTCCTTTAGGAGTATGATTTGATATATTAATATAGCCTGTAAAACAGATTCTGCTTAGGGTACACAACTCAGTCATTGTACACCAGCTTATCTTCTCCTGGATATTTAACCTTTTCCATACTTAGGGTAGTGGTGCACAAGTCACCCGCTTGTTACTGGATGACGAAGGCTGCATAAAACCTAATCTCACCCGCTCGTTACTGGATGACACAAGCTGCATCGAACAAAACCACGAAGGAATGAAAAAACATTGTAAATTAATGCATCATTTATATTCGCTAAACATTTTTATCAACACCATTCTGTTGTATTTAGCCAAGCCCTACTATGGACTAACGTCTTTTGTTCCTTTGATTTCTTCTCATCTTAGTGACAGGAAAATAAGAGTAAAAGTAGATGATGTATATTCGAATTTCCACTCAATTAACGCCGGCGTGCCGCAGGGATCAGTTCTGGCGCCAACCCTATTTCTGGTTCATATTAATGATCTCTTATCTGTCACTCACAATCCCGTTCACTCATATGCAGATGACTCAACACTACATAGTTCATTCACACTCAGACATCCATTTACAAAGTCTAATATCTCTACCTCTCAACTCAGTACAGCCATCTCCATAAATCAAGATCTATCTACAATCAGTGAATGGGGACAAAACAACCTTGTCTCTTTTAATGCTAGTAAAACTAAATATATACAGTTTACTAATAGACAGATATTGCCAGATTCGTACATTACCTTCAGTGCTACTAATATTCCCATCTCCAAAAGTATTGAAATTCTTGGTGTCTCACTTAACAGTGCCCTCAACTGGACCTCTCATGTCAGATCACTTGCTAAAACCGCCTCAAAGAAACTTGGATTATTGTACAGAGTCCGTAACTTCTTCACCGATGAGCAGTTAGCTATAATTTATAAGAGTCATGTGTGCTCTCAGCTTGAATATTGCTCACCCTTGTGGAATGGTTGTGGAGAGGTTGCATTGAGACAACTGGACAAAATTCAGAATAAAGCTGTTAGAATCATTAACAACCCTGCCATTACATATAAACTACCTCCCCTGCAAGTAAGAAGGAATGTTGCCTCCCTTGCATTATTTTACAGATATTTTTTTGGCAAGTGTTCAGACGAGGTTGCGTCCATGGTGCCATCTTTCCATGCCTTCCCTCGTGCTACACGGGCAGCTGGTAGCGCTCATGACTGGAATGTCACTCAACCATATTGCACAACTTCTGCCTATCAGAATTCTTTCATTCCCCGAACTGCATCTCTCTGGAACTCGCTTCCCCAGAGTTGTTTTCCTCCAAATTTCAACCCACAACTGTTCAAGTCTAACTGTTACAGATATTTTATGAATGGAGGACACCAGTAGTCTGGTGTATGGATTTTTTCCCCCCCCCCCATTTGTTTTTCCTTCCTCCGTTCTGTTATTTAAAAAAAAAAAAAAAAAAAAAGCCTTACGCCAAATAAAGGGAAATGCTGGATATTGCAGAGTACCTCCCCAGCGGCTCATCATTTGGCGTTGAGCCAAATAATGTTACTATCCATTTTTACCCTTAATCCTAAAAACTTCCCCATGAGTTAAAGATGAAAACTAAGCATGAAATACAATACAGTAATGATACAGTACAGTAATGCAGTACATAGTGTACTGCTGAATGTACTCACCAAGTTGTGGCATCAATGGAGAGTATTGTACACCATGCAGTACAGTACTGTACAGTGTACGTAATCCCATGTGGTCAAGTGGCGAATGGCTTCCCCAAAGATCACCCCAGGCCATAAGCTTTGCAATAACAACAAACATGGAATGCAACAGAGTTAGTCACAGCACTAGGGTTTCATGACTGCATGGTCAGAAGAACAGAGCACACAGACATGTCTTTACAACGTGACATCCACAGGCAAGAATGAGAGGGCAGTGGTATTCTTGGGGTGCCGGGTGAGCTGCTCCCACAACAGATTCTAATTGGCTGGGGCATAGCGGGTGTTTTCATTGATTTGCAAGCTTTGGGGTTTTCCCGGGTGCTGGTGAGTTACTGTTTATACACCTCAATGGTGGACGTTGCATAGAACAGCCAGATACATCCCATTTCAGCACTGGATGCTGCATAATTTTGCCTGATATTCCTTTAATAGAGCCGAGCCTGCAGCACCGGATATTGTGTTGGGCTGGATATTTCAGTGACAGATAATTGAGAGTTTACTGTACTGTACCAGGCAGCTGCTTTTTTATCTGGTGGCCAAGAACACCCCAGTCAGAGTGATGGCCTTGCATAGGGTGATGGCCAACAGGTATCTTATAGTGTCACCAGAAGTGGTGCTGGAATGGTGGTCAGAACTTACCTTAATGTACCTGACCAGGGTAATGTAGCCTCTGGCCCCAACACCTTGTAGAGGGTAAAATGGGATTGACAGGTACTGTTTATCATAATACTGCTCAGTAATTTTAAGACTCATTTCTGTCTAGACTGGTTTGATAAAACAGAATCATTGAAAAGTGTACAGTACTGAAAAATTTAATTAATAACTTCAGAGCAGTTAAGTAGTTAGTGTATAACACACATGACCTTGAAAACTGTTTCACATACCCTGTACAGTACGTAATTGCATTCCTTGAGCCAATATGACGTGATATTCATTTGGTCAAACTATTCTTTCTTAGTGCAAGGCAATTTTTTTTTTTTTTTTTTTTTTTTCCAAAGCTGTAGTGTACATGGTAATGGTAATTGAAGCCTATACAAAACACAAGTGTTGTTATGGCCAGTGTCTAATGGTAATATGTTTACTTTACAGGCTACAGATGCTGCTGCCTCACAGTTTTCCTGGGGAATGACAGCAGGATGCCAGTGTGCAGTTTTGTAGATTAAGCAGCACTGACAGCCACCACTGGGTGACCAAGGCAAACACATGCAAGCATGTGGGAGCCATACAAGCAAATGAGGTAACTCTTATTTATTTTTATTTTTTTCTAACAACCAGCCCTGCTTGGTCTTCACATATGCATGGTGTGTGTGGTGACAGGCAATATCAGCACATCCCTGGTGTATGTAGAATTATTTTGTGGAAGTACAGGTTTTTGGATATCAGATTTTTCAGATTAGAGAGTGCTGTGGTGTTGATGTGGATGTGCCAGAAAGTATTAGGAGAAATACTTTGAGATGATTTGGTCATGTGGAAAGGATGGAGAATGAGAGGCTGACTAGGAGAGTGTGTGTGTGTGGATGAGGTGGAGGGAGGGAGGGGAGGAGGCAGAGACCAAGAATAGGCTGGAGGGAATGGGCTGAGAGGTATAGTATATGAGAGAGAGTGGTGTGAGTTGGAGAGCAGGCAGCCTCATGGCAGAGAAGGTGATGACATGGAAGGGATTCATTTGTGGTCATCTCATTTGGAATTAATCACCTGGTGATAAATAGGTTGATAGATAATTATTAATACAGAATCATTCATTCATCATCCAATCCTACATTGCCCCATGAGGAGCGTAGGAACCCGGGCTAGGCAAGTTGGTCCTGACATTTAAGATGAGAGTGACCAGCCTCACTCATCCCTGAGTGGCATTATGTGAGCAATAAACCCCAACCACCCCTTGGATATAAACCTTCACCGGCTCAATCCCATTGGAGCGCTGTAATTACCCACTAAACCACCAGGCGCCATAATTTGGTTATATGGTTACCACCCAGCATAGTAAATGGTTTCCTGGTGTACAGGAAACCATTTGGCTTGCCACTCAGTGTAAAGTCACCCATAGGCAGAAGGAAGAGGAAAGAATGAAGGAAAGAAAGACAGACGAGGATCGGAGAAAAGAAGGATGGAGGAGAGGAAAGGGCAGACACCCGAGAGCAGCACTACATCGAGTGAGTGGATGATGAGCACCTCCAACTACCACAGACTAAATCAAAAAACCTTAGTAATCAGAAATATGGACTTCGTGTAGTCAGAATTGCCATTGAGTTTGATGATAGGCGGCAGGACCACTCAGCTGTGGCTTTGGAAACAAAATTCGCTATAACTCATGTGCAGAGAAAAGAATTGCAAAAATATTAAAAAGGGTTTGACCAATGGATCTTATGATATTGTACAGGCTGATAGAGAATGTAGTGAAGGACAGTATGGTGTAAAGCAACTTTCAGGGAGATGTGCACCATACCTTGCCGGCTGTGGTCTGTCTATCTGTCTATCTATAGCCCAATGCCCTTATCCTGCGAAGGGTGGCCGCAGACAAAATGCCTCCAAGTCGCTCTGCTACCCACCATTTGACTGCCCTCCTCCCAACTCACTCCCCCCCTCCCTGATACACCTCTCAACTCCATCCCTCCACCTCATCCTCGGTCTCCCCCTCCCTCTCCCTCCCTCCACATCACCCACATACACCCTCTTAGTCAGTCAGTCAGCTACGGTATCATGAAGTTATACATTCAGTGTAGTAGTAGTTGTAACCCCAGGCGTAGCTGAAGCAAACTACAGGTGTAGCCTATTAGATGCCTTGCTCATGCAGTGTGCCATCCATCTTTCAGGGGACAGGGAAGTACTTGAGGGATGTTTGTATAACCAGGTACTTAAGCCAGCTGGTTGTATTGGCCATGTGGAGAGGATGGAGAGAGAGACTGACAAGGAGAGTGTATGTGAGTGAGGTGGAGGGGGGAAGAGGGAGGGGGAGGCCAAGGATGAGGCGGAGGGATGGAGTGGAGAAGTATATGAGAGAGGGGAGTGTGAGCTGGGAGCAGGGCAGTGAAATGGCGGGGGACAGGGCGACATGGAGGCGATTTGTTTGTGGTCACCCCTTTTGGGATTAAGGCGTCTGGCAATAGATAGATAGATGTTACAGTTTTGTATGAAATGTAAGTGACATGCTGGAATATGGGTGTGCAAATTTCCAGGTCAGTATCTCCTTAACTGTGGACAATTATCATCATCGTCTTCATCCCGTTTGTTTTTTCCACACTCAGGTGGGGTGAGGTAGGGTCCAGAAAGCAAGGAAAAGGGGGGAAATGATAGTGGGAGAACTGATTACCATACATGGGTCACACACTCATTCCCTCACCATTCAAGCCCCTGGTATCATGGCCCCACTTCCTAGACACAGGGTGTATTTGTAGTTTCATTATTTCCCATCATGTAGAACCAATCCTATCTATGTATCTATTGCCAGTCGCCATAATCCCATAAGGGGTGGCCACCAACCCACTTGTTGACACGTAGGGAGCATGTACCGTATGATTTGATTATATGGTTACCACCCAGCATTGTAAATGGTTTCTTGGCTTACAGGAAACCATTTGGCTTGTCACTCAAAGTAAAGCCACCTGTAAAGGAAAGAAAAACAATAAGAAGTGACAGGAAAGATGGGAGAAATAGGAAGAGAGGAGGACAGGCACAGAAAAAGAATGATAAAGGCTGAGAAAGAAGTAGGCAGCACTACATCAAGTAAGTAGATGATGGTAGCCACCACTTACCACAAACCCAAGAACCAATCCAGTGACTGATATTTTTCGTTTTTCAGACTGAGTGACATGGTGGCGCTCCTCCTGGGAACATTTTGATGCACTGAATGTTACAGTTTACAAATTAAGGGACACCAGCAACCCATACACTGCATCAGATGAGGTGGGTTCACTTATTTAGAACTCTGTCTGTCTATTGCCAGATGCTTTAATCCTGTAAGGGATGGCAAAAGACATGTTTCCTCAATGTTTCTCTGACCTCGGCCATATAACTACCTTTCCTCCAGGTCACACCCTTCTGCCTCATATATCTCTCCATTCCATCCCTGCAACTCATTATTGATCTCCCCAGCCTCATTTCCCCCTCCACCTCACTCACGCACATGCTTTCTGTCAGTCTCATATTCTCCATCCTCTGTACGTGGCCACATTTGGAATTACTGTAGTTTAATTTGGTGCTCCCTTCATGTAGTGGCACTGATATAGCCAGGCTGCTGCACTGCCCAGGTATATAAATGTCCCCCAGTTCACTCCTTATCCACAAGAGGAGGATAATGGACTGCAGAAGGGCAGCATCAGCCTGCAGTCCACTGGGTTCACATTCAGTTGAACCTGAAGTCACAGTATTAACAATCCTAATTCCCATGTATGTTTTCATGTTGTTTTATTTTCATGGCTGATGCTTAGCTACTACTACTGCTGCTACTGCTACTACATCTACTACTGCTGCTGCTGCATCTACTACTACTACTACTGATAATAATACTTCTTTGTCTTCTTTTCATTTCTTTTCTTTCTTCTTCTTCTTCTTCTTCTTCTTTTTTTACAGGACACAGTAGGAAGTGGAAACTTTTTAGAAAGCCTGACTCCATCACAGATTGACATTAGACAGGAGTTTATTTAAGACAGAGTTTTCTATATACTCGGATTGGTCGAGTGCCAGTTCATCAGACTTACAATAGGTGCAAAATTGCCATCACGTCATCTTCGATGCTGTGCTGTGACAAGAAACTATCACTAGAATACTGTATGGTGCTGATCATGAGAAATTGCCATGGTAAAGACGTCGAGCCATAGCATTGCCTTATTCTGCAACTGAACTATGAGAAACACAGTAGCCGAAAAAAATCCCTGCCTATTTAAAGTGATTGAATTATAATGGGGAGGGGAAGGCCAAGGATGAGATGAAGGGATGGAGTGGAGAGGTATATGAGAGAGGGGGTGTGAGCTGGGAGCAGGGCAATGAAATGGCGGGGGACAGGGTAACGTGGAGGTGATTTGCTTGTGGCCACCCCTTACTGGATTAAGGTGTCTGGCAATAGACAGTTAGATAGAATTATAATGTCTGTTCATCTTCTTGCCACAGGGAAGCATTCTGAAGGCTGTAGGTTAACTACATTTCATTTATTAATGTTCCATTAACTGACTAAAATCATTAGTGTAGCTGTAGTAAGTGATTAAAATGTTTACTGAGGAGTGTGCTGCTGGTGAGAGAGACCTTCATGTGCTGGTATCATTATGACCTGGCAGTGGAGATACTTTTTTTTAATGCTAGGAAGAAGGAACCAAAGGCTAGGAGCCCGCAAACCGTTCCTTCCAAGAAAAGAACAAAAACAATGCAAAAGAGAGCCAAATTCAAGATCATACAAGTGCCCCTTCAATCCCTCCCAGTCCACCAAAAGGAGGATGGTGGATTGCAGAAGGCCAACGTTGGCCTGCAGTCCACTGGATTAATGTTGATATGAGCCAGAGGTTGCAACTACTGTATTGCCACCATTACCATTAGTACCGCTACTGCTGCTACTTAAATTTTGGATCTCAGGTGGTCAGGTGTAGGAGGCCCCATATGCAGGGATGGCTTTGCATAGTGTGTGGAAGAGGAAGGGTTTTGCTGTTTGTTACTTGAGAAGAGCTTTGTTACCATCTGTTATCTGAGGAAGATTTTTGTCAATTGAGGGACATGTCACTTGCTGGAGATGGGGCTGGAGAAAGGAGTGGTTGGAGGAAGTTCAGGGAGCTGTTGCCTCTACAGATATTGGGAGGGTTTTCCCTCCTTGATAAGGGATCTTTGTATGCAGCATGTGTTAGGAGTGTAATGCTGTATGGTAGTGAGACCTGGGCAGTAAAGGAAGAGGACATTTGTAGTCTCAGACATACAGAAATGACAGTGATTAGATGGATGTGTAGTGCGTCCTTGAATGCGAGGCCTGGGGGGGGAGGCTAGGTTTATGACTGAAGAGTTGAGAGGAAGGATGGGACTGGAGTGCATTGGTGTTGGGATGAGGGGGGGCAGATTGAGGCAATTTGGGCATGTGGGGAGGATAGAGGGTGATAGTTCTGTGTGGAAAGTGAAAAGTGTGAATGCCAGGGGTAGGGTTTTGAGAGACAGATCGAAAGATACCTTGGATGAGGTCATAGATTGTGACCCCCAGAGATAAGGGACAGAATAGGGAGACTGCCAGAGATCGAGCAGCATGGAGAGGTTTTTAAACGATAGGATAGAGTTTCTAGCCATGGAAAGAGTTGATTTAGTTTACATCCTATTTAACTCAACCCCTCTCAGCTGAATAAAATTGTTTTCTAATAGTTTGTTTATCTTGGTTTGCCCAGACATGACAAGGTGACTGAGAATTGTTGAACTGTGGTGTAGCTGTGTTATGCCTTCACCTCACTATATAGAAGCAAAAACTGAGCTGAGAGGAGCATTAGAGATAGGCAGACAGGTGAAGAGGTTGAAGAGCACTGTATGGCTGGTAGGCATTGGGAGCAATGTTTTGAGATGGTTTGGTCATGTAGAGGGGATGGAGAGTGACTGAATGGAAGAGTGTATTTGACTGAGGTGGAACAAAGGATGGGGAGGAGGAGACTGAGGATGAGATGAAGAGATAGGATGGAGAGGTATATGATATTGTGAGTTGGAGAGAAAGTAGCCAGATGACAGGGGACAAGGTGACATGTAGGCTTCATTTATAATTCCGGTACCCTTTATGAGATTAAGGTGTCAGATAGATTGAGGTGTCTGGCAATTGATAGATAGATAGATTATTCTCTTTACCATCCCCCACTCCATCAACCACTGTCATACTACATGCACAGTCAGTTGTCGTCGCAAGTCAGGGGTATGTTTTAATATCAACTTTTTATCTTACGTTTGGCACTCATTGTTATAAGTAGCAGAGGAATGTGTGTGGGTGTGTGTGTGTGTGGGTGTGGGTGTGTGGGTGTGGATTAGGGTGGGGGGAGTGGTGTGTTGGGGGATGGTATAAAGTTATGGTTTTCTTGCTGGTTGTGGTGTGAAGTGATCCAGGTAGTGACAGATGGCTCAGCCGTCACGCAGTAGTGTTGAGTGTAAATCATTGTTATATTTTCCTGTCTCCCCATTGTATTTCATCACCTTTGTCTTGCACTAGTGACCGTCAAAGAAGACATACATAATCTCATCTTCCTTGTTGATATTCTCCTCAGTTCCTACAACTCTGGCAACCTTATTATGATTAATGATATGGCTTTTGTCCTGCTTTGTCACAATTCCATGTGACTAGTGTGGCAGTGGCTATGGCAGCAGTTAGCCTGTCACTGACCCTGTAACAGATATCTGCCAGTGCCAGAGGTGTAATGTTGGTGGTGCACCTGCCACAGGTTGAATAATTTTGGGGCGACTCTTCCCGTACATTATCATCATCATCGTCGCCAGCACTGACGTTATCTGGCATGTAATTGGCCTCCTCATCCATACTCTCAGAAGTATGATCACTTTCAGTTTTCCTGTGTTCTTGTTGCCCTCCCTCTCTTTTGGTCAGCATCTCATTGCTCCTCTCTGCTTTTTCCATCATGTTGGTTTCTTTCTTGTCCAGACTGGAGATTGGTGGCAGCTGGAGTCACCAGACTTTGTCCTTTGTGCTAGTATGAATCCAGGTTCCGTCACAGGAAGCTTTTAGTGTGGGGGAGGGTGACGTGTGATGTGAGCACTAGTAGCCTACAGTGCAAGACAGAATGGCACAGGGACACTTTGTGATGCCAAGCAGCCTCTCAAATAGCATCATGGTCTTTTTCTCCTCTCGATTTACCTCAGAGTCTGAAGATTTTCATTGTGACAGTTGGGTTTTTAAGCAGTCATGGTAGGTGGGGGCACTCACCATCCACTCACTCGATGTAGTGCTGCTCTCGGGTGTCTGCCCTTTCCTGTCCTCCATCTTTCTTTCCTTCCATCCTCTTCTGTCTTCTTTCCTTCATTCTTTCCTTGTCCTTGTGCCTACGAGTGACTTTACACTCCCTCTTCCATCTTTCTTTCCTTCATTCTTTCCTCTTCCTTCTGCCTGTGGATGACTGTACACTGAATGACAAGCCAAATGGTTTCCTGTACACCAGGAAACCATTTACTATGCTGGGTGGTAACCATATAACCAAATTTTGGCGCCTGGTGGTTTAGTGGGTAATTATTGCGCTCTAGTCGGATTGAGCCGGTGAAAGTTTATATCCAAGGGATGGTTGGGGTTGATTGCCCATGTAATGCCACTCAGGGATGAGTGAGGCTGGTCACCCTCATCCTAAATGTCAGGACCAACTGCCTAGCCCCGGCCCCCGACGCTTCTCTTGGGGCAACGTAGGATTGGATGATAGATGGATGGATAGTATAATTTTTTTGAGCAACACACACTAGCAGTGACCTTTGATGTTGTGCTGACTGGCAAGTTGCCACACAAACAGCCTACTGTATATAACATTCAAACTCCACTACCGTCCCATCCAGATTTCAAGGAGCGTGTATCCTGGTGTGAAGTAGGAGGTGGTGGTGCCAACACTGCTTCCTGAATTGAATAAACTATCCACAGTGACCCTGGCAGCAGACACCCCTGACCACCACTACTGGCCTGTCACCATCACCCGAGGCCACGCCAGCTGGGACGTCCTGGCTTGGCTGCTGAGATCTGGGGCAGGTGTAGCAGTTAAACTTTGAGATGGCCACCACCCCTATACCAGAACCAGCACCCCTCACACAGCTGCTGCCGCCCTTTATTTACAACTGATCCAGGTGCTCGTTGAACCATTAAGGTATGTTGGTTCATTCACTGTGACAGACACATGTGGTCTTCCCACAGAGGTTGTCCCTTGCATGTTCAGTCTTTACAGTTCGTCATGCATTTCCTATCCTTGTGAACATCTCGTATGCACCTGAATGCAAACTTTATTAATAATCTTGGTGTTCTTTCATTGTAATTATCATGGTGTTCATTCATTTTAATAATCATGTTCATTCCTGTTAATAATTCTGGTGTTCATTCCTGTTAATAATTCTGGTGTTCATTCCTGTTAATAATTCTGGTGTTCATTCCTGTTAATAATTCTGGTGTTCATTCATTTTTTTCTCCTTTGTCAGAATCCTTTACATACTTGTATGCATCACGTTACACTCTCTTTGACACTTCAGTTTACGTACTTAATGGGTGAATAATTGGGATGAATTGATGTAGTTATTTATTTATTTGTCATACACTATATCTTTCCCAACACTTCCAGAACTGTGTACTTAGTGAGGTCAGTGGCTGCTCTGCTCAGCTGGTGCATGTTGGTGGAACATCACCCTCATCGTCGGCAACATCAACCAATACGTCATCCTGGTCATCAACCAAACCATCTTCAGCATCATCCAGGTCACTGGGGTCATCTGAAGGCTGCAGCAATGAGAGGAGAGAAGAGGACAATGAATATGGGTTCACTGCAGCACTTATGACAATTGTATACAAGTACCTGTCTGTTGGAATGCCCCAGGCCTTACCCAACCCCCTGGCAGCACTACAGGTGATGTTCAGTATATTTTGTCAGTGTAATGCACAAATCCTACACCAGCACCACACAACACATGTAGTAGTGTCCTAAAGCACCACACAACACATGTAGTATTATATTTTGTCAGTGTAATGCACAAACCCTGCACCAGCACCACACAACACATGTAGTGTAATGCACAAATCCTGCACCAGCACCACACAACACATGTAGTAGTATCCTAAAACACCATACAACACATGTAATATTATATTTTGTCTGTGTAATGCACAAATCCTGCACCAGCACCACACAATACAGGTAGTAGTGTCCTAAAGCACATCTGAAATATGAACCCAGTGAACTGTGGGCTGAAGCTGCCCTCGTCCTCCAGTTCACCATCCACTTTTCTGATGATGGGGAGGCAGCTGAGGAATGTTTGTCAAATCTGGCAGTGGAGCTGACCAGTACACCACAGGAAGGCATCTTTCTTTATATACTTTACTAATCTTAAATGGTGTATAAAATCCCTCTATATACTTTACTAAGCTTAAATCATCATCATCATCCGCACCTCCTTTCCCACCCAAGGGCAGGGTGAGGAGTAGCAGTGTCCAGACAGCACAAACTTGCCTAATCCAAATAGGCCACACTTCCATTCACTTATCATTCAAGCCCCTAGAATCCTGGCTCTACCGGATACGCCAAAAACATTCACCACATTCTGCAGCTTCACACAAACTTATCCGATTGAGTCAATCCAGACGCTGCCATGCTCACAAGGGGTGCCAAAATCCCTGATCATGCACTTCTCACAACATTCATCCAGCCAGCTCAGCTCGATCTCTTGTCAGTTACTTAGCCTCACAACTTCCAAACCTTTCTTCCTCACGCACTCATCCACCATATCTCTCCACCTTCTCCTTGGCCTACCTCGCCTCCTCCCTCCTTCAAATTCGCTCAGGTATACCCTTTTCACCACTATATTGTTATCCATTCTTTCCACATGACCATACCATCTCAGGACACTCTCTTCGATTCTGGTGTCCACAGACTTCCTCACTCCATGCCTTTCACGAATCACATTATTTCGTATCCTATTCGCCCTCTGTACTCCACATACATTCCTTAGCAGTCCCAGCTCCACTGGTGTTACTCTTGACTTTTCATTTTCATGCCACACCATAGTCTCACACCCATATGTTAAAGTTGGCACTAACACTCCCTCATGTAAGCCTCGTGCAGCTGCAACACTCAAGCCTCTGTTTCTTATCAAGGCCTTCATTGCACCAGCTACTTTTCTTCCTTGTGTCACCCTACTTTCCACTTCTTTTGCACATTTTGCTCTCTTTTCTATCACTGTACCCAGGTATTTGAACTCTCTCACCAGTTCCAGTCTCTTTCCATTCACTGTGACATCACACTGAGCGTCACCTTCTCTCTCAATAACCATCACTTTACTCTTCTCTACATTTACTCTTAAGGCATGACGCTCACAGACATCAGCAAAACTCTGCACTAGCCTACCAAGTTCTTGTCCGGTACTTGCAAGCAGTACTGCATCATCAGCATACAACAAATTTGAGATATTCCATCTATCACCATTCATTACCAGTGCCATCCCTCTCTCCATTACTCGTGTTTTTACTTGTCTCATCACCCCATCCATATATATATTGAACAACCATGGGGACATCACACAACCTTGTCGCACGCCCACACCGATCGTGAACCATTCGTTTAGATGCCCATTAACCCTTACACATGCTTCACTACCATCCTCCTCCTCCTCCTCCTCCTCCTCATCATCATCATCATCATCATCATCATCATCATCATCACCACCACCACCACCACCACCACCACCACCACCGTAATAATAATAGTAATAATAATAGTGATGATGATAGTGATGATGATAGTGATGATGATGATGATTATGTTGCCGCTGCTGCTGCTGATGATGATTTTTTTTTTTTGTCGACAGATAGACGTACGGATCTCTGAAGGAATTCCACAGCAAGCCGTGAGGAAAGCGAGAGGAAAGCCAGTCAGCCAGCCAGTCAGCCAGCCAGTCAGTAAGCCAGTCAGCCATCACTTCCCTGCATTAAAAGCTAAGTAATATTTCGCCTGTTAGATTAGATAGATAGATAGATAGATAGTTAGATGGATAGATAGTTAGATAGATGGATGAATAGAGTGATAGGTAGATGGATAAATAGATAGGTGGATGGAGAGATGGAGGGATGGGTGGATAGACAGATGGATGGATGGATTGATGGATGATAGATTGATAGGTAGATGGATAAAGAGATAGACGGATGGAGGGATGGGTGGATAGACAGGTGGATGGATGGATGGATGGATGATAGATTGATAGGCAGATGGATTGATGGGTGATAGATTGATAGGTAGATGGATAATGGATTGATAGATGGATGGATAAATAGATAGACAGATGAAGGGATGGGTGGATAGATAGGTGGAAAGATAGATAGATACATAGCTGGATGGATGGATGGATAGATAGATAGATAGGGAACTTCACACTGCCTCACTTCACACTAACACACATACTACACTTCATACTGACACACACACACACACACACACACACACACACACACACACACACACAAGGATGATGCTTACCTAATGAATGTGAGATTAACAAGGAGAGTGTTGTGGGTGAGGTGGAGGAGGGGAGAGAGAGGAGGAGACCGAGGATGAGATGGAGGGGTGGAGTAGAGAGGCATATGAGAAAGAGGAGTGTAAGTTGGCGGGAGGGCAGTGAAATGGCAGGGAACGTTTTTAACAGCAGGCAGGAATCCCGCCACTGCAACCACCACAAAATATGTTTCGGCTGTATGGATTCCTCAACTGGTCACTAATATATCAGCTTGGAACCCCACAGCTGATCACCAATTTATATATATATATCAGCTGAGTCGTGACCTCACAGTTCCAAACAAGGTTAACGTTGCGCCTGGTCGAAGTCACTTCCGGCTGACACACCCCACCAAAACGTCTTCTCACTCACTGGCGATGGTGGGAAATCGGTGTAGAATCCTGTTGAAGAATTTAGAAGGTAGCGTGTGCAGGTGAACTGAAACTGAGCAGATTAAATCTCTGTTTATTGGCCACAGAAACATACAACTGCAACATTGAGAGAGCTCAGAGTTATACGTCCCTCTCGTTTGAATGATAAATGCGTTCTGCCCTAGCTAGCCTGCTTCCCCTCTGGGTGTGGCGCTGGGGTCAGCCAAATCAGAGGTGCTAAACCTCCACAGACAACTGGGATTTATACATGAATAGAAGCATCATAACTATACCATACATTATACACCTTAATAAAATAGTATTGATTACATTAAGGTATACCAACAAGGTAAATATTTCCCCCAAGACTTAAACATATATACAATTTATATTTCTCTGTCGCCTTCCCTTTACTCTAGGTTTTGATTAAAAGAAGATGTCTGATTGCGCATCCAGTCCCAAGCCACACTTTACAGTGAAATGGCGTTTGTTTGTTTATCATTCACACTTTGTTGTGTATTGTTAATTATGAATAAACAACGTTATACAGTAATATGTAACAATAGTGTGAAACTACAACTAGTCATGGGAAACAATATTGGCACCAGAACACAGGGCGACATGGAGGTGATTTGTTTGTGGCCACCCCTTACGGGATTAAGGCGTCTGGCGAGAGAGAGAGAGAGAGAGAGACGCCAAAAGACCTGTGTGTATCAGAGTTCATAATCAAAATATCATCCACGTCTGTCTATCTATTTATCTATCTATACTTACCTAAATCTACCAGACCAAAACTAATCTACCTTTACTGACTACCCTACCGTACCCTAACCTGCACTACCCTACCCTACCCTACCCTACCCTACCCTACCCTACCCTACACTACACTACACTACCCTAGTCTACCGTACCTTACCGTACCCTACCCTACTCTACCCTACACTACACTACCCTATTCTACCGTACCCTACCCTACCCTACCCTACCCTACCTTACCCTACCCTACCCTACCCTGCCCTACCCTGCACTACCCTACAGTACTCCACCCTGCCCAACCCAAGGTCTAGTGACGTCACGCGGCACCTGAGCCCACCACTCCAGCAGGGTTAAGATTTATGCCTCAGGGTGAAACGTCCAATAGATCGGGGTCTCATTTACTAAGTGCAACCTGGGGGTGGGATAGGTAGAATAGGATTGACAAACAACAGCTTGCAAACTACATCCGTTTTTCGTTACTACACACACACACACACACACACACACACACACACACACACACACACACACACACACACACACACACACACACACACACACTGCAATGGAGGAGGATGGAGTTGACACTGGAGAGGGAAGAGGTTGGCAGTGGCACTGATACAGGAAGAGGTTGGCACTGGCACAGGAAGAGGTTGGAACTGGCACTGGCACAGGAAGAGGTTGGCACTGGCACTGGCACGGGAAGAGGTTGGCACTGGCACTGGCACAGGAAGAGGTTGGCACTGGCACTGACACAGGAAGAGGTTGGCACTGGCACTGGCACAGGAAGAGGCTGGCACTGGCACAGGAAGATGTTGGCACTGGTTGAGCAGGAGGATGACACTGGTAGGGGAAGAGGTTGGCATAGGAGGAAGAATGGGTTGGCAGTGTGGGAGGCAGTGGTTGCTGCTGTAGTGCAAGTAAGATACTGGAGGCGCCATCTACCAGGCTTAAAATCTGTGGTCCAGGAGGACGAGCCTGGCATTGAAAACACAAAAGTGCAAATATCTCGAAAACGGTGCATTTTAGAGCAAAACTGAGCGACGGCGACAGCCGTATGTTAATTAAACCCCATTTTTTACTGCTCTATCCCGTGAGCTAGGTCTCATCACCATACCTCCAAAGGGAAATGGGTAAAAATGGGTCACTTTTTTAAATGTGGCAATTTAGAGAAAACCAAACGAAACACTTTGCCCAAAATGAAACGGGTAATAGATGTGGGTTTTATCTAAAAATGGTATCCATGAATTTTCCTGTAAATGCTGGGGTTCGATGGGTATAACAGAAAAAAAAAAAAAAAAAAAAAAGTCTACGGGGGTTTCACTCCTCTTTCCAGACACGTTCTTCCATCTGACCTCGTTTCTTCATGGATTTTAACTAGAAACCCGAGATAGGAAATCTTGTGATAGAGGCACACCCCTCGTGGGTAAATAGGTAAATAGGTCTATTTGGTGAAGAGGCATTTTGAGGAAAAGAAAGCTATTCTAATGCGATCAGAGGCTGGAAAAGCTGAATTTGCCTTCCTTAGAAGAAAGGAGAGAGAGGGGTGGCATGATTGCAGTGTTCAGGGCCATGATGGGAGTAGATTAAACTGATGGAAAAAATTTGTTTGTATGGGATGGGAGAGTAACAAGAGGACACGGAATGAAACTGAAGAAGCCAAGCTGCTTGAAGGATATCAAGAAATATAGTTTTCCTAATAGATGTATAGACCTGTGGAATAGCCTGGACAAAGAGACTGTCCAGTCCAAAGACTTAAACGAGGTTAAAGCTAAATTTGACTTACTGAGAAACAGAGACGAGATCCCACAAACGTAGCTCGTTTCCTGTATATCACAACTAGGTATATACACACACACACACACACACACACACACTCACACACGTATTCTATGACAGACCTTCCTAATGGGGATGTGTGTGTGTGTGTGTGTGTGTGTGTGTGTGTGTGTGTGTGTGTGTGTGTGTGTGTGTGACTGCGATGGTGTGGTGAGGTGGGGGGGTTGCCATGGTAACACAGACTCCCTCCACCAGCCAAGCTAAGACCACGCGTATTGCCCACTGAGTGTCGCAGTTTACGGTATATAAAACATCTTTGTAATCATTTAATGTCAATATTGCCGTTTTTTCATCACAATACGGTAGAACATACTCGAACTTATTTTTAAAAAAAAAAAAAAAAAAAGGTCTATGACGTAAAATTTTCTGTGGCAAGAAATGATGTGAAAAGGTGTTTGGTGGTGGGGTGGAGTGGGTGTCTAGCGATGCATTGTGCTGAGACACAGATGCACTCACACACACACACACACACACACACACACACACACACACACACACACACACACACACACACACACTACTCTCTAATGGAACTTGCTGGTGGGGAAATATGTTTATGTTACTGTGGTGGTGTCGGGAGGTTGCCATGGTAACACAGAGACTTCCTTTGCAATTTGTTCTTTAATAGGGCTGATAAAGAGAGCTGTATGATCATGAGAGTTACTAGAGACAGTATTAACACTCTCAGATTAATATGACTCACGCTCAACTGAATGCTATCGCCAAGCAGTACCTGGAATAGAATACTAGAGTTGCCCCTACCATGGAAGGGCCCTGGTACCATCTAGTGGTTGTGAAAGTAGCTGGACAAGTCTCTCGTCTTGGTAGGCGTCGCTACTTGGCTACTTTTGCTAGTGGCCGTATGACAGTGGAAGGACGAGGGTGTGTGTGTGTTGCTGTTGCATCATTCCGCTGAGGTAAATGTTGGATATTTGCTGTTTTTAGCCATTAAGGTGACTACATTAGGACACAAGGATATCGCACTGACAGCCAGGAAGTATCATGGCCCAAAGAAATAATACCTATAAGGCTACTAGACGTAATTCTGATGAGACAAGGGGGCTGTTAGTGTGAGGGAGATGAGGAGGCCTTGTAGTCCAGTGTTACCGTTTTGTGGAAAATCGTCTGCTAATGTGGAAAAACAAATGAACGACGAGCATGGATGTGGTCAGGCGGACGTCATTCCACACTAGTGTGAAATTTTTTCCACACTAATTGTTCACGTTATTTTGTAGGAATAAGGGGAATTCTGTCATGATTGGGAGGCATTAACATGTATTTTTATTCAGACCCTTCACAGTTAAACCAACGAATATGTAGCGTTTGTTTATAATACTGTCATTTAAAACAAGGAAGAATACGCCGTTGAACAGTCTACCTCTACCCACCCGGCGGTATCATAAAAAAAACAAACAATTATTTACAAGACACGTGCCAACCATTAGCAGTCCACACTTACTTTGTAATATTAAAGAAATACCGAAACATTGTTGTAAATCGTGTAGTTAATATACTAGAAAACTTGGATGTGGATAAACTTCCTTGTCTCCTGTCTTGTTATTAATCAACATTTGCTGACTTATTAACTCTCTTAATCATTTAACGTCCTTACACTTGAATCATAATAGGTCTGACATCATTAATTATACCCTCTCTTCCAGTATTCACAGTATACCAAATTTTATGGTAGTTATACCAACAATACATCCTCTGTCATCCTGGTTACTAAACGAGACCGTGTGCAATAATGACGTCACAACCAGTGTGCAATTCACGGCAACTCTGCAGTACAGTTTGGCACCTGAATGTAAACTGATAAGTGCGAATCATATTTCAGAGGGACAGTGTGATGGGAAAAAAAAATATTGTATGTAAGTTATTTTGTCCTGAAGCGCATGCACACACACACACACACACACACACACACACACACACACACACACACACACACACACACACACACACACACACACACACACACGAATATTGTGGTGCTGTTCCTTCATTTTACCAAGGCCGAGATAGTCGTCTTTTTGCAGCTTTATTTCCCGTAGTTCAGTGAAAGAATTAAACTTACAGCTCTACATCATTTTCATACCACTTCTTCGTGACTAGCATCATTCTAGTGTTAACCTCTTGTCACAACACAAAATTTAAGAAAGAGATTGCAATTTTACACCAAGTTAGAGTGAACAGGGTATAGTAGTGATTCTGCAACACACGTATATTTGTCTTCTTGTTTACAGGTCAGTCCACACGCAGTCCTTAGGTCACGTCTTCCACAGAACAGGTAACACATGGACAGCCAGCGTAACTAAATGGCAGACCAGAGATGGAGTGAGTGGATGAGGCACACAGAGAACAAGATAGAGATGATACTCGCAGATCCACCGACCTGGGACGGAACAAGCTAACAACCAAAGGATCGGAGTGGAGACAGGTGAGAGTGGTCCTTATCCTGCAGTGGTGTGTCACAGGCTGATGATGATGGTGATGATGATGATGATGATGATGATTATAATACAGCTACTACTGGCGATAGCGGTGAGGATTTAACCTCTGTACGAACTAACGGAAATGGGATGAATATGTTGATGATGATGATGATGATAACTGTGATGTTGAAACTCCTGTACCAATTAACTAAGCTGGGATTATTGTGATGATGATGATTATGATGATGATGATGATACTAATGATGTTTAACTGTGATGTTAAAACTCTTGTAAGAATTAACTAAGCTGGGATTATTATGATGATGATTATGATGAAACTATATACTCGATGAACCAGCTGGGATGATGACAGTTATGATGATGATGACAGTGATGATGATGATGATGATGATGATGTGACTCCCGCACAAATTCTACAATTTTATTAGAAGGCAGTGATGAATATGATGATAAAGGTGATGACTCTGATATAACATCTGTTCTACATCTTTTACAGTGTTGGGATGACAATAACATGCTGCTGACGATGATGATGATGATTAGGACGACGAGTATGATGATGATGATGATGATTACGACAACGAAGATGAAGACGACACCGACGATGATGACGACGACGACGATGATCTTCAAGTCGCTGGCTGAGTCACATCCTCCTTTCCTTTTCGTTTAACTTCAAATGTTTTGGTGACTGGGCATGTGTGTGTGTGTGTGTGTGTGTGTGTGTGTGTGTGTGTGTGTGTGTGGTGTGTGCGCGCGCGTGCGTGTGTGCGTGCTTGCTTGCTTATGTTCGTGTATGTATATCTTGGTTGATGATACCATAATTATTCAAATGGCAGAATTATTTCCACACATTCATAGTTTTATTTCAAGAGTAAATATTAGGCCAAGAATATAGGACCTTTTACCCATAGAGTTAAGAGACACTTACGCAATATTCTGAAAAGCTTATTACATCCCATAGACCACAGCACAGGGTTCCATAAGTCACTGATCACCGTCTCTTTATGTATCGTTAGGAAGTGGATGAATATGAGTGAAGTAATACATATATTTTGGTCTTTAATTAAAGGGAAGAATTAACCTCACATATTCTTTTTTATATTAAGGATACAACACATGATTTTCTATACTTTATCACAGTAGCTCTAGGACCGGCCCTGACCGTCTGCTTCTCACTAACCATTTTCGGATGAGAGGTGTTGTACTCATATAGGCTTTAGAGATTATAGTGAAGCCAAGTTACGTTCTACCAGCCCCACACATTGTCACACACCATCACCCTCTCACACCACACCATACCATACCACCCTCCCACACCGTATCACACCACACCATACCAATCTCTCACACTACACGACACGAAATCACACTCCCACACCACACAAAATCACCCTCCCACACCGCACCACACATAACCACCCTCACACACCACACCCAACCACAAAAAATCCTCCTCCCACACCACACCACACCACACTAAATCACCCTCCCACACCACACCACACCACAAAAAATCATCCTCCCAAAGCACACCACACATAACCACCTTCCCACACCACACCACACCACACAAAACCACCCTCCCACACCACACCAAACCACAAAAAATCCTCCTTCAACACCACACCACACCACACCACACCACACCACACTACACCACACAAAATCACCCTCCCACACCACACCACACATAACCACCCTCCCACACCACACCACACCTCACCACACAACCCTCCACACACCACAGCACACAACCCCCCCCACCACACCACAGCACACAACCCCCCCCACCACACCACACCACACCAAGGAGATTAACCTAAGGGGCCTGAAGCTCCCGCATCTATTAATTCTGAGCTTGTTTCCAGGTAACTCCACACACACACCTCAGGTCACGTCTTTCACAGAAGAGATAACAGAAGGACAGCGAGCGTAACTGAATGGCAAGCCAGAGATGGAGTGAGAAGAAGAGGTGCACAGAGAACAAGATGGAGAGATGATATGATGCAGATCTACCGAGCAAGGACGGAACTGGCTAACAATCAATGGATCAGAGTGGAGAAAGGTGAGAGGGTCCTTATCATGCAGTGGTGTGTCACAGGCTGATGGTGATGATATTGATGGTAATAATGATGTTGACGCTGATGGTGGTGATGCTTTAACATCTCAACGTATGAGGTTACAGAATGCACAGTGAGGCTGCATAGTCAGGAAATGGAAGAATATGAGTGCATTTAAGTATTTATGTAATATGATGAATAAGGATGGAAGATTAGAGGATGAAGTGACTGGAATGATGCGTCAGGGAAGGAGGGTTGCTTGTTCTCTAAAAAGCAGTGATTAGGAAGAGGGAACTGAGGATGAAAGTATGAAAAAAAAGGGCACTGCATGCTGTGATTCCCAATTTAATGTATGGAAGTGAAGCTTGGATCTTGTTGAAAGGACGCAAGTCAAGAGTGAGAGCAGTGGAAATGAGCTACTTGAGAGGAGCATGTGGAATTTCATAGAGAGACAGACAGACAAATGGGCAGGTGAAGGAGCGTTGTGATGCCGATGTGGATGAGACTGAAAGCGTTAAGAGAAACACTTCGAGATGGTTTGGCCATGTGGAGAGGATGGCGAATAAGAAAAAGACTAGAAGAGTGCACATGAGTTAGCTGGAAGGATAGAGGGGGATGGGGAGACCGACGATGAGATGGAGGGAAAGAGTAGAAACATATGAATGGGATGCTTGAGGTAACTGGTAAGGGACAGTACATCATGGAGGCGATTTGCTTGTGGTCACCCCTTACGGGATTAAGGAGTCTGGCTATAGATAAACAGTCATAGATATAGACAGATATATAGGTAATGATGATGATATGATAATGCTGTTGCTGCTGCTGATGATGATGATGAGGAGGAGGAGAGTGGTAAAGACAATGAGAATGAGGGTGTAGATAATTATGATAATGATGATGGTGGTAATGAGGACGACAACTACGATGATGATGATGATTATGATGATGATGATATTGATGATGATTTTTGTCGGCAGGTGGAAGAACGAAACAGCAGGAACTCTACCATCGGTCCAAGCATCCACGATTCCACATCCATCCATCCGTCTATCCATCCATCCGTCTATCCATCCATCCATCCATCCATCCGTCCATCTCGCTTGGTGTTAAAAGCTAAGTCTATTTAACTTAAGTAGTACCAATTGCTTCTTCATAAGCTTTCCAGCTGTCTGAACAGATCAGCAGTAGTTTTAAAAACTTCTAAAATAACTCGGTTCTGGTGCTCAGTTTGGTACTTTTATTTTCCTTTTATCAGAACTGGCGCGGCAAATTTTGAGAAAAGTCCCTCAAGTAACTCCTGTTATTTTTTTTACTAGGTTTCTAATGCTGTCCATAGATTCGTTGTTGCTTTAACAGTTTCCTAGACAACACAGTCTTGGCGCTGTTCTCTGCCACCCTATTATACCATGTCACATAGTGTTCTCGCTCGCTTGCTCTGTACGCTCGCTCGCTTGAACAATAAATCACTGAAGAAAAGGTGGTATAAAGCCCCCTAAGCCGCCACAGTATTATAACCCTCGGTATGCAGTCCGTTCCCTGCGGCCTTGTAACTCTATGTACCCGATGCGCTTACAAAATAACTTGAAATAATTTTCCTTTCTTAACTATACTCGTTTCACTCTAACTTGGCCTGAGTTGTTGTTGTTGTTCTTGTTACATCTTAGGCTCCTCTGGATGTGAACCCAGTGTTATGTTGAAGGACTGTCTGTGTTGTGGTGGTGTGGTGCAGGAAGTGAGTGGGTGTGCTGTGGTGTGGGGGTGCCACTTTGCAGTATGAGCACAGGGGATTGTATGTGTTATATTTTGTGTTAGTGTTGTAGCAGGGAAGGTTGGTGTACTCGTGTCTCTGGGTTCGGTAGTGTCTGAAGGGTGTATGGCTGGTGGTGGCACATGAAGGATGCTGTTTGGCAGAAAGTTTTGGCTGGCTGGGGTGTCTGCGTGTTTATGTATGTGTCTGGGAAGTGTAGAGTTGGGTGGAGGAGGGGATATGTTGCAAAGATACTCTGTGTAGTGTTGGGCGGTTGTTCGATTTTGTTTGTGGAGAGGATGATGCAACATAAGGTTACAAAGGTGGGACGGATCTCGAACTGAAGTGATGAACTGTGTGCCTCTGATATTCACTTGGTCTCTGACTGAAATTAGTTATGTTTCTTGGTGTAGGCTGTCAGTACTTGTGGTTTTAGTGTCTTCTCCTAGTAAGGTATTGTTTTCTTTTCTTTAAAGCTTCTTCGTGTTTGTGTTGGGTAAGATTAGGGCTCAGCTTGTGCGACAGTAATTCACGGTTGTTTTAATGTATTACTTATAAGTGGAGGATGGAGTTGGGATGTATATGAGAGAGGGTGTGTGTGAAATAGGGGAAGTGATGCATGATGATAGGGGACAGGGTGGCATAGAGGAGACTTGTTTGTGGTCACCTCTTACGGGATTAAGACGTCTGGCTATAGATAGATGGATAGACAGATAGCTTATAGTTTCCATACAGTTTGTCGAGTGGTAGCGATAGTTATCACTGGAATATGATGCTAGTCACGAATGAGTGCTGTGGAAAGGATGTAGAATTGTAGTATTGGCTGTTTCTGCTACTGATCTGCGTGACATTCTGGTATGCTTTAAATGAAACTCTGTGCCAAGTTAAAGTGAAAGGCGTGTATGTTTGTGTAGGAGGAACAAGGGACAAGGAGGTATTCTGTGGCCTGTTTTCTTTGTGCTTCCTACAAGACACAGTAATAGTTATGACGGGGCATTGGTGGCAAGTTTGTGAGTCAGCACACACTTACGGCCTCTCATTATACAAGGTGGTCCATATATTACGCCACCCAGTTCTTGTGTGTTGCGGGCACGGCTCAGTGAACATTACCAGTGTCTACCCTGCATCATTATCTACTTCCCACAACCCTCTTCAGGCTTAGCTTTATAATATAGGCTTTAATTTAGGTCCATTGATTGCATGGTAGAGAATTCCCATAACCTTTTTTATGCTTAGCCGTATATCATTGTATTGTATAATCTTTTATGTCCACTGATCACACGGCTGAGCAGTAATTTGGTGAAGCAATCAGAATGTCTTAGCTCATCACAAAAGCCGTCCCCACAACACACAAGACTGCAGAGCGCAATATACTTATCACCTATATTAAGTCAAAGCCAAAGTTAAAAAGGTAAGGAAACAAGACAGAAAATTTAAGTTTTCATTATTAATACTTCAGTATAGAATACATTAATAGAGACAGCAATATAAAATATGCATTGAAAAGTAGCATTTGTCCACAGAACATCCTGGAGGGGAGCGACCCGACTTGCAAGGCAGATCACACCATCACCACCAGGCTTCTCTCGGCAGGTCAGGGCAGATCACCAGCAGCAGCAGCAAGTCATCTCACGGCTGGGGAAGACACGACACCCTGCTGCCGCCGCCGCCGCCGCCGCCGCCACCACCACCACCACCACCACCACCACCACCACCACCACCAGGCATCTCAGAGTCGGGGAAGACACCACACCACCGTCAGGCTTCTCACGGCAGGGCAGACCAAACTTCAGCAGGGTATGACCAGTGTGGCAAGGAAGCAGCGTCAAGGCAGCAGACTCCAGCACGACCTGTGGACCAGATGTGTATTAGTTCAGATCAGTGTTAGCTTTAGTTATTTAATCATCTATCTATCTCTATCTATTGCCAGACGCCTCAATCCCGTTTGGGGTGGCCACAAGCAAATCGCCTTCAAGTCGCCCTGTCCCCCGCCATTTCACTGCCCTGCTTCCAACTCACACCCCCGTCTTTCACATACGTCTCCACCCCATCCCTCCATCTCATCCTCGGCCTCCCCCTCCCTCTTCCCCCCTCCACCTCACTCACATACACTCTCTTCGTCAGTCTTTCACCCTCCATCCTCTCCACATAGCCAAACCACCTCAATGTGTTCTCATAACGCTTCCTATCACATCCACATCCACACCACAACGCTCCTTTATATCCTCATTCGTCAGCCTGTCTCTCCATGTGACTCCACAGGCTCCTCTTAAATAACTCATTTCCACTGCTCTCACTCTTGGCTTGTGTCCTTCCAACAACGTCCAAGCTTCACTTCCATACGTTAGAGTTGGTATCACAATACTGTCATGTAGTAACTTTTTTACTTCCATGCTCACTTCTCTGTTTCTTATCACTGCTTTCAAGGAACCAGCAACCTTTCTTCCCTGCTGTACCCTTTCAGGCACTTCACCATCGAAACCTCCATCCTTACTCATCACACTACCCAAGTAATTAAACGTACTCACATTTTCCAATTCCTCACCATCCATCCTAGCTGTACATTCACTGACTTCACCTCTCTCAAAGACCATCACTTTACTCTTCCCTACATTCACCTTTAGATTCCGTTTCTTACACACTCTCTCAAACTCATCCACCAAGCCTTGCAGCTCCCCTTCGTCTTCACTCAACAACACAGTATCATTTGCAAACAACAGTACAGGGAGTTTCCAAACACTACCCTCTCTCACCAGGGCCTCTCCAACATCCACTACCCTACCTTGTACCTCTTTTATTACCCCATCCATGTACAGTTTGAACAACCATGGAGACATGACACATCCCTGTTTCAACCCAACTTTCAAAGAGGAAAAATTCACTTAGTTCACCAATCACACGCACTGCAGCCTTCGCACCATCGTACATACTCTTCACAGCATTCAACAACTTCCCATCTACTCCATATATTCTTAACACTTTCCACAATCCTTGTCTATCCACCCTGTCATATGCTTTCTCCAAATCCATGAAAGCCGCATACAACTTCTTTCCCTTCTCTAGAAACTTTTCCACTCAAGATCTAAGAATGAATATCTGATCTACACAACCTCTTCCCTTCCTAAAGCCTCCCTGTTCTTCTCCAACTAATTTCTCTGTTCTTTCTCTAACTCTGTCAATAAGTATCCTACCATACACTTTTCCTATTATACTAAGAAGAAAAATGCCCCTTTGATTACCACACACTTCTTTTTCCCCCTTTCCTTTGTACAAGGGAATAATTATACCTGACTTCCAATCCTCCGGGACTCTACCTTCCTCCCAGGCCAATCTGCACATCTTCCACATCCATTCTACTACTATCTCTCCCCCATGCTTCAGCATTTCACCACACACTTCATCAATTCCTGGGGCTTTCCCCGATTTAACTTTCTTCATTGCTTCCACAACTTCTATCCTACAGATTTCTTCCTGTCTTCTCACCTCCCTCCTCCTCCCAACCATTCCCCAGCCACTTATACTCGCATTACTTCCATCCTCTATGTTCGACAATTCCTTAAAGTGTTCTCTCCATCTGCTCACTTTTTCTCTCTTCTCCAGTAGTAATCTACCATTTTTATCTTTCACTCCCCTGCTAACTTCATTTCCACCCTGTCTTACTCTTTTCACCTCTTTCCAGAACATTTTCTTACAGTCCCTCCACTTTACACTCAAATTCCTTCCAAATTCCTCATCCACTCTGTTCTTACTCTCTCTTACTAATCTTTTAATCTCTTTCTTTCTTTCTACATATAACTCTCTCTTCTGCCTCTCAACTTCTCCCACGCCCCTATTTCTCATCCATTCATTGTATGCCTTCTTCTTTTGTACCGCAGCCTGTCTCACCTCTTCAGTCCACCACGCCGT
Organism: Coenobita brevimanus; assembly: GCF_032717465.1. Classification (NCBI taxonomy): domain Eukaryota; kingdom Metazoa; phylum Arthropoda; class Malacostraca; order Decapoda; family Coenobitidae; genus Coenobita; species Coenobita brevimanus. The sequence goes on from NC_136971.1 coordinate 38,852,014, forward strand.
TCCTTGCACCCCCCTCCATCTTCTCTTCCTTCCACACACCACATCACATGCTGCACATATTTCTTCTGTAAATATCCTACACACACCTTCCACGTCTCCCATCTGCTCCAATTCATATTTGCCCAATCGTTCCTCCACTTCTCTCTTATACTCTGCCTTTTTCTCATCCTCTTGTAACCTTTCCACTCTCCTTGCAACTACTCCTTCCTCTCGTCTTTCCCTTCTTCTATTCCTCCATCTTACTTGAATCCTAATTCTGGCCACCACCAAGTAGTGGTCAGAAAGTCCACTCCCCCAACCTCTATACACTCTTGCATCCTTTACACATCTTCGCATCCTTTCATCCACACACACATAATCAATCATTGCCTTCCTTTCATTCAGTTCACCACCCACCCTTCTCATCACTCGCCATGTATACCTGTGGATCATTTTATGCCTGAAGAGGGTATTGGCTATCACCAACCCCCTCCCAGCACAAATGTCCACTAACGCACTCCCATTCTCATCTATCTCAGCAGGCACACCCTGCTCACCAACTATTCCATCCACCTTCACATTCCCAACTTTACCATTCATATCACCAGTCAAAAACACTCTCTCATTCCTTCCAGACTTTTCCATGCACACTTCTACATTTGTCCAAAACTCTTCTCTCACTCTTCTAGCACGATCTTGCGTTGGTGCATACACACACACAATCGCCCACATTTGAATTCCAACTTTCAACTTTACCCACACAATCCTTGACCCAACTGATCCATACTGTCTTATGCTCCTCTTCCATCTTTTACTCACAACTATACATACTCCTTCCTTTGCCCTCTCATTCTCACCTACTCCTGCACATATACCCCATCCATACTCCCGTTCTCTCACACTTTCTCCTCTCCATTTTGTTTCAGTTATTCCACATACATCCACTTTCGCACCCTCAAGCACCCGGACAATCTCTCTTTCACCTCATCATTCGCTCCCCTTACAATTACCAAGTTCCAATTACCATGTCTTTTATTATAATGTATTATTATTATTATAATTATTATCAGGAATAGGCTGTAGTATGGTACCAGCCTGTGAGGGCAGTACTGTACTCTCAAGGAAGGTGGAAAAGCTGGTGATAGGGAGAGCTGGAGCTCCCCCTTGACATTTTTCAGTGTCACTAACATAGAGGGTAGGCCAGCATACTCTGCCATACATTTTTATAACTACCTGCTCTTCACTACCATACATCCACTTTATTCATCATACCCCATACCCTACAATGACACAGGTTGGTGCCAGTAAGGGCATGCGGCCGGAAAAGGACATCTAGGGGTTAGAACGCCCAGTCAGAATGACATCCATGCATGGCTTTGTCCCCGAGAAGCAATTGGATTTTTTTTTTTTTTTTTAAACACCACCAAGGGATGTAGACAGGTCATCTACCCTTACATGTATTGGACTAGGTTAGCCTAGCCACAGGATCCTACACCGTGAAAGAAGTATGATGAGACTGTATTTTTTATCTATCTATCTATTGCCAGAGCCACAATCCCGCAAGGGATGGCCATTTGACTTTGAGTTATTTGTTTTACGGGGAGGGGCACTAACCCTCCACCAACCCACTTGTTGACACGTAGGGAGCACGTATGGTTTGGTTATATGGTTACCACCCAGCGTTGTAAATGGTTTCCTGGCTTACAGGAAACCATTTGGCTTGTCACTCAATGTAAAGCCACATGTAAAGGAAAGAAAAGCAATAAGAAGTGACAGGAAAGATGGGAGAAATAGGAAGAGAGGAGGGCAGGCACAGAAAAAGAATGATAAAGACTAAGGAAGGAGTAGGCAGCACTACATCAAGAGAGTGGATGATGGTCGCCACCACCTACCACAATGATAATGATAATAGATATGTAAACTATTGTATCCATCTAAGAAGAACAGTAGTAGTAGGTGTACAGTACAACCTTTCAGATCCAAAATGCCTAGGTCCAAAGGCTTTATGCAAAATGGAACATTTTGGAAAGTGGAATCATAATGGCAGCTGTGAGAAATGACTTGTGAAACAAATAATGTAGTCAAGGCAATTGAGAACAATAAGTAAACTGAAGCACTTGCATTAGTAACTTATTATCTGCTCTTAAACATGTCCACAAAAGAACTCAGTCTTCAGTTATACCTTGAATGTGTGAGGACATGATATCAACACCCCTCTATATCATGAAAAAATATTTTGGAAATTGGATGTTCGGATTTGGCAGGTTGTACTGAACCAGCAGTAGTAACCGTAGGCTTATCTGAATGTGAATTTCGTGGACTGCTGGCGCCAAAACTGGTCTGGGGGAAAAAGAGGGTGGTGAGGGACATAATTTTGTATTACCTTGTACTGTTGTTAAGCCACATGATTATATCAGTCCCACCACACGAAGGAGTCCCTCTTAGCACCATGTGTACAGTACGAAAGACTCCTTAGGCAGACTTGTGTTAAAGCGAACAAGTAATGATCAGAATACACTTGCAGAGTTACTAAACAGTGGACACCAAACATAGCCCAAAGTCCTACCCCTTCTTATTACAGCACCGATACAATACTCTTCAGTCCTGTTCTTCCTCCATTAATCCCTTTGATACAGTACTATATGTCTGTCTCAAGTTAGATATGATGGTCTGGTGGTAGAAATAGATAGTAAAATGAGAATATAACTACATCTTTTGGATTACAGGGCACAAACTGCTCAAATGATTAGCCTTTATTCTTGCTAATTTAAGACTGTTATTCAGCTTGGGTAAGACTTTTCAAACTGGAAGGGTCACATTACAACCTTCAGGAACCTGTTCAGTAGGAAAGTAATTAAAGGTTGATAGGAGAGCTTTTGGACTGAAGGGGTTAGGGACAGGCTTCATTAAGCCATTCTTGTTACCTTTAAACTATGTTAATCAGCATAGGAGAGACTTTTCAAACTTGAGTCCCATATGACATTCTTTAACATGTGTAGGAGAGACATTGGATAAAGCCTGATTGGAGATATAGTATATTGAACTGGAAGGACTGCATACCTTACATCCTTCATTAGCCATTGCTGCTACCTTTAAATAAGAATTATCATACTGAAGGTAATTACTAGCAGCCTTCATTAACATATTACTGTACTGTAATTAGGAGAGAGGTTTCATAAGTTGATTGGAAGTCAGGAGACAGCAGGAATATACCATTACTGTTGAGGGGGATGAATTTGTGTGTAGGCTATGATATAGGAAGCATATCTCAGAATATGGATGTACATGGTTAATCATATCTTGTATAGTACTTACACTTTCAGATTTGATAGCTTTTCATTTTGTAATCTTTACTGAATGATGCAATCAGTTCATGATTACACATTATATAATCTCAGACTTCATCTGTGTCATTGTAGTTGGCTCATCTTGACAAATTTCAGTCCTTCTGCTGCTTAGTTCCTGTATCTAAGTGGCAGAATAAGACACTATTATGGTTTTGCATCCTCCCCATAGATCTTCATTGTGATTTGCATGATAATCTAGTCTTTATCTCTAGAAACAGCTCGGCATTCAAGGTGGAGAGATGCCAGGTTTTTATCAGTTTAGGGTGGACATGTAGTCTATATGGTTTGTCTTTATTGTTTTATGTATTCATTATTATTATTATTATTTTTTTTTTTACTGTGGATCAAATTTAGCGATTCATCTCTTCCGTTTATAAATCGGTACAACAGATAGGCTTTCATTCTCTCACAGAAGGTATGACCACTGAGTACTGTACTGTCTTCCTGTGCAGTGTATATTTTGTCATTTGTACTCTCATTATAAGTTTCATTAAAGAATTTGTATCATATATTTAGTTTCTGTGTCACTCAGTGTGTTAAGTTTATGTAATATATGGTTAATCGTTTAAGTCCTGCCGTTGGATAGCAGACTAAGTTGCAGTTTTTACTTTCTCCCTTTATATAAGTAGCAACTGATCTATATTCTTTCCATAGCACTTGTTCGTGATTAGCATTAAACTGCAGGCTTAGGTATTCCAAGTAGCTCAGGAAATTTCGAAATATCTCCTCCTAAAGCGACATTAAGAGGTACATGACAATTTAGTTTAGTCTGTGCATGATAGTCCAATTTCCCATTTTTTGTAACATGTAAAGAAATAAAATACAGTAGAAGTTTTAGCCGATATGTTAATGGGGGCGCGGTAGCATGGTCAGTATGGTGCTGGCCTGCTGATCAGCAGGACCCGGGTTCAACTCCCGGTGTGATAGAGGTTTGTTTAAAATGTGGCTGAGGGAAGTTTGCGTAGCAGGCTTTCCTTAAAACCACAAAGCCCCATACTTACACTTCATCTCACACACACCAACACACTTACACACACTACTACATACATACACACATCAAGACACACACACTACTACACACACCAAGACACGTACATAGCCACAGCCACCTTCACACAGTAGACACACCACACACAGAGAAGGTGGGACACAGGCAGACAGAGAGGGACATATACAAAACACAGGGAGTGAGAGAGGAGGGGGTTTTATTAAAAAGTCCAATTTTGGTATACCTCCTGTGGCAAAATTGATATAGCCCCCCCTTTAATATTTTTTGGATATTTTCATCTAGTGCCCCCCAGGCCCCAGACCCACTCGGCTGAACCAAATTGTCTGGCGTCAGCTGGAACATGATATACCAGAGTTATGCCGGTCATGTGGGGGTTAATGGTGACAGTGTAGTAACTGTCAGGCTCCTATGACTCAGCCGAACAAAATCGTCTGTCAGCAGGAATGGAATACTAGAGTTGTCCCAAGCACCAGAGGGTTAAGAATCTTAACCCTCTGAGTGATGCTCGGGACAACTCTAGTACCCCATTTCAGCTGACTCAGACGATTTTATTCGACTGAGTGAGTCATAGGAGCCTGACAGTGTCAATACCGTCACCATTAACCCCCTCACGACCGACAAAACTCTAGCATCATGTTCCAGCTGAGAGAGGATCCTAGGATCCTGAGAGACACTATAACATCACAAACAAAATACAAAATGCCTACGAGCTCTGTATCTTTTCATAGCCCTTCTTCGTGACTAGCATCGTATTCTAGTTATCTATAGTTACAACTGAGCATTCAAGTTGGAGGGATCACAACTTTAAGCAATTACAGTAAACAAACAAACAAAAAGCAAGTGTCGTCCTCTTGACCTCTCGTCTTCGCAGGAATGCACCGGTGACGCCATCTTGTGCGTGGAATGCGTGAAGTGCAGGCTCTTGAGTGGAAGGAGCACGGAGCCACGGGAGACTTAATAATATTCGCTAGTCAGCCAGTCTAGAAGCCTGGGACATTTGCCTGAAATAATAATAATAATAATAATAATAATAGCAATAACAACAAAACCAGTCATATACATAATTCAATATCTTAGTCACTCGATCTGTCCATTCCACCCCTTCAGTACGAGGACGCATTTCTGTAAGCTATTTTTTCTAACATGGGAGGTTCGATACGTTTGATTGAGCATATCCATAAGACTCCTAAAGCTGAGTAAGTGCCTCTGAAAGTTGCAAAATATAAAATATAAAACGTCTCTATGATAGAAAAACCTTTGTTCACCTCCGGGACTCGATCTGTGGCGCCTAGAACAAGTGCTGATGTCATGTTTACACTTTGCTACCTTTAGACGATTTCCTGGAGCTTAAAGAAACCCTCTCGGGATAATGGGACAGACACAATAACCCCTTCAGACAGAGAATGACTTAGTTACTTTGTTCTAGGTAACCGGACGATTTTATTCAGCATAGGAGATCCCCTCGTAGTGAAGGGGTTGATGGTGACTCTATCTAACCCCTCCAGTACGAAATTTCTCTCCAGAGTTGAAGAAAATCGTCTGGAGGAAGAAAGATGAAAATGGAAAAAAGTGTTAATGTGGACAATGAGTTAGATAAGACTGGTTTGGTTAAGGTAGGGTAGGGATGGGACGGTTGTGGCAGGGTGGGGTAGCGTTGGGTCGGTTATGGCCGGGTGGGGTAAGGTTGGGTTAGTTTTGGCAGGACGGCGTAGGATTGGGCCGGTTTTGGCAGGGTGGGGTAGGACTGGGTCGGTTTTGGCAGGGTGGGGTAGGACTGGATCGGTTTTGGCAGGGTGGGGTAGGATTGGGTCAGTTTTGGCAGGGTGGGGAAGGGTTGGTCGGGTTTGGCAGGGTGGAGTAGGACAGGGTTGGTTTTGGCAGGGTGGGGTAGGATCGGGTCGGTTTTGACAGAGTGAGGTTAGATTGGGCTGATTATGCCGAGGTAGGGTAGGGATGGGTCGGTTATGGCAGGGCTGAATAGAGGTGGGTCGATTAGGGCAGGCGAGGGTAAGCATGGGTAGGTTATGGTTTGCGTTGGGGAGGGTAGGATAGGTTATGGCAGGGTAGGATAGGGCTGGGTGGTGGTGGGCTGGGTAGGGTAGGGCTGGGTAGGGTAGGGTAGGCTGAATCCGGGTAGTGTAGGGTACAGAAGAATGGTGGGTATAACTGCCGTTTAGTTCTGTCATATCCAACGCCTATTTCACTCAGTTATACTACACTGTCTCATCAAATTTGGGGCGATCTTCTCTACGATTTTTGTTCTTCTCCGCTTAGTTCAGTCCTTTAGTTCATTCATGATGCTTGGCTTTCCTTTTTTATTTTTTTTTTATGTGGTGGAGCGCAGGGGCACGAGGCTAGACCACCATTAGTCCAGAATATTAAAGGGTAGGCCACCAAGCTACGCCCTGGTAACGTCTACACGTCAAAACATCTGTCCACCTCTGGGACTTGAACTGCGGAGCGCTGGACGCAGAGCTCTCGGTTTGCGGATGTCACTTTTACTCTTTGCTAGCTTCTGACGATATCCTACAGCTTCAGAAAACCCTCTTAGGATGACGGGACAGAATCATTTAATCATTCAAGCCGAGAACAACTTATTTACATTGTCCTAGCTGACCGCATGATTTTATTCAGCTTAGGAGATCCCCTGATAGAGATGGGGTTGATGATGGCAGTATTTAACCCTTCCAGTTCGAAATTTCTCTCTACTGTAGAGGTGAAGAAAATCATCCGAAGGTAGAGAAAAGAAAACAGGAAAAGTAATGTAGTGGTGAAAGGGCTGTACAGGGGAGGGGAGGTTAAAGTAGGGTAGAGTTGGGTCGGCAATGGCAGGGTAGGGTAGGGTAGGCTGAGGTAGGCTAGTGTAGGGTTGAGAAGAGTAGGGTAGGGTAAATTGAACTGAATAAGTATATACAATAAAATCTGGCGATACAACAACCAGGGTCGTATGCCGCCGGACGACAACGAGAATAAAAGCACTCGAAAAGATGAAATACACACACACACACACACACACACACACACACACACACACACACACACACACACACACACACACACAAAATACAATTCATAATTAAAACAAGAAAAACACTAAAACACTAAGAACACTAAAACCACTGTATACTAAATTTTACACAGTAGTGCAGCTGCCTACACCAAGCAAAGGTTTCCCCCTCCACCACAACAAGCATCCTCTCCAAGAACCAACAGAAGACAACAATCCCCCTCCTGCCCGGTGCTCAGAGAGGTAACGATGGTGCAATTCCCCAACAGTGGACACCATCAGCAAAAGCCGAAGAGTCAGGGGGACGAAGCATTCCACACAGAAAGTAGGGGGAGAGTCCTCCATTAAAAATCAATGAGAGAACCAGGAATGGCCCATTCGGAGCCAGCATAAAGCCGTCTCCCACCTGCATTCAGACCTCGGCAAATGAAGGGGCCCATTTACCCACAAATATCACACATTTTGTTGGCCCCCACCGCATCCCACCTACTCTGCCAGTGGGAGCAAACAGTGAGTGGTTAGATGAATATCACTGAGAGAGGCAGGGGAGAGGTGAGGATGGGCGAGAGGCAGCAGCCTTTGCCAGAGCGTCAGCATGCTCATTGCCCACAATGGTACAAAACCACAAAGCAGTCCCTAGCAAGCACAGCCATTCTAAAACACTGTAGACAACAAAAGAGGATTGGACGGGAAAACACAAAATGGAGATCGGCAGAGTCGCTAAAAACTGTATAACAAACAGGAGGGAAGCTAAATATCAATTTGACTGCGAGTAAAATAGCAGTAAGTTCTGCGATAAAAGTAGATACGATGGGGGGAAGACTCCTACCACGAATGAAATCGGGAAATATAACACCCAAGCCTGTCCCCTCACGGGATTTCAATCCATCAGTACATGCGAGAATCGAGACACTGTGAGAGGAAGCATGTTCTAAAAAAATAGCAAAGAGCCGCCTGTGAGGAAAGAAAGGCCCCTCTCTCAGGAAAGTAAACACATGGTTGGACCCCTGAGAGGAGCCAGGGAGCCATCCTTGGTACACGCACAGGACAAACAAGAAAGGTTGGAACATCTACATCCCCCGTGGCAGCCTTCACCCTGTACCCAAACGGATGTGGATAGCGAGGATACGGCGAGGCAGACACTCCCTCCGGAACAGAGCCAACTAAATCTTCCTGAACTTTAGCAAAGACGGTGACACTAAGGACACTAGTTTGAGGCACTCCCTCCTCTTGAGGATATGAGGGAAACAAGGTGGCACCAATACGGAAAAATTCCATAATCAGTAAAGGCAACCTACCACGCAAACCAAGATGGTGACCTGCAATACCTGGCTTGTGAAACGGTAGGACAACAGCCCCCCGCCAAGAAGCAGGAGTGGACGAATCTCTCCAAATTCTATTTATAAGACTCAGGAGGAAGGACACTGCTTCATCATCCAGGTACCTCAGCACTGCATGGGGAATATTATCGACTCCGGAGAAGTGTCATGACAGGGAAAGGGTAGACCAAAGTTTACAACAAGACAAAGGGATGTTGTAAGTCTCTCCGCCCCCAGAACGGATGTCCAACACCTTAATCTCCTCCACCTCCCTAAGCCTGGCAAAAACCGAAGAACAAGTATCCCTACAGGAGACCTCAGCGGTAGGATAGGGTAGGGAACGCTAGGGTAGGGTAGGCTGGGGTAGGGTATTGTAGGGCAGAGAAAAGTAGGTTAGGATGGGTTGGTTTAGGCTAAAGTAGGACAGAATAGGAGAGGGGTAAAATGTGCCTAGTCCAGGAACGAAAAATATATCAGTTATCCATGTAACTAGCGTTTTCTATTTCGGGAGATTATTTTCTTGTCTGCCTAAAGTATCGTGATGTACGAACAATGAGATTAGATATCGAAACTGTAAGATGCGAATTAGTTACAAAGACGGTATTTTGTTTTGGCTAACGTTACATCGATACGTTCAGCTATAGTCTGACAAATCTAAACGTAGGGTTTTGGTGGAGTCAGCCCCTCCCTACACTGTTGCCACGTTTCCGAGCTGACCTCTCCATCAGCGATGACCTTGACACTGTTTCCCTCTTGTGATCTCCGTTTTTCTAATACCCCCTATACCCCTGCCACCAACACCCCCTATACCCCTACCCCCAACAACACCCCCATCAACAACACCCGCTATACCTCCACCACCAACACCTCCTATAAATATAGACCCCCACCATCAACACCTGTATAATAATTAGCCGTTGATAATTGCTATGCTATTTTATTGAGAGCATACGGAAATGTAACCTACCGTACCGTAACTGCTTGACTCTCTCTCTCTCTCTCTCTCTCTCTCTCTCTCTCTCTCCTCCTCCTCCTCCTCCTCCTCCTCCTCCCAGGTGCATTGGGAAACATTCTACCCTATTGCTCAAACTCCCTAATCTTACAATCCCATCTGTCTTAATCCTTCCCACTGCCTTCGTTCCTAAATCCCTTAATTGATCTATTTTTAACCTAAGTGTCCCCACACCTTTTAAACCATTTACCTCTCTGTCACTCTTCTCCACCATATGTATCAACTTGTATTATATTGTGTATAGAAATTTCATACTGTATGCTGTACTACTGTATAATGTATAAGAATACCCACTGTTTAGTGGAAATAAAGTTTTATTATTATTATTATTATTGTAGGACTACATAATAGATAGATAGATAAATAAATAGATAGAGAGACAGATAGAAGCAGGAAGTCAAATGATGAGAAGGTGTTGTGTCTGCGAGAATCGGGCAGTGCTAAACATGCTTACACCCTCTTAACACTGAGGAAAGCTGACGACAGCGGCCAGTAAGGAGATGATGCAGTTAGCTGTCAGCAGTCCTCTCGTGAACAAAGATCCACGAGGAACACACGTGACACACCCCTGCTACACCAGATTTTAGGAAAGAGAGAGTAGAAGGAGACAAGCGACCCTAGAGAGAGGTCGAGATGGAGATTAGCCTTAGAATAGAAAGAGAGAGAGATAGCGAGACAGGGAGGTAGCTACCCGGGACTTATACTCTTCCCATGGGAGAGACCTGTTTAATATTTCCAAGACAAATAAAAATAGTCCCATACTATTCTTTACCTCTCCCGTCACTACATGACATCTGGTGGGGAAACTACTACAAGATATAAAAGCCGCTCAACCACAAGTCTAAAATATACTTCTCTACAAGTAACTACAAAGTCTCTATGACATTTGGTAGTAGCGAACGTATACGAACCTCGTCTACGAATCAACATTAAATTACTACAAAATATCAAGATTGAAAACAACCAACAACATCAGCACCTGACAGTATTCTCTCCATCCAGCCCCCTCCGTCTCCCAGATCATTACGCTGATGCAGAGGTCAAGAGATCACTCGACGCCTTGCAAGTAGCTTAACGACAAACCAGCAAATCTGCGGACATCGTCTCCGAATCAAAAGCAAATTTCTACAAAAGCAACCGAGACTACAAGATTAGCTTCAGTTCTACATTGAATCCTACAAAATACAGCCTACAGTGCAAATAGTCTACAAAGTCTACAGCCATCTACAATCAACTACAGCCATCTACAATCAACTACAGCCATCTACAATCAACTACAATTAACAACTCTACGTCGTCTGTATAATCTTCTACACGCACCTACAAGTAGCGGCAGTCTTCATCCCACAACGAGTAAATCACTAGAGAAAAGGACCGAGAAAACTTCCACATAGAAAAACGGAACAAACAAACGAAGAGTGAGACACGACTCACAACTCATCTTACTCACTCGTCTTCACTCAAGTTACTCATCGCTACTCATTCACTCACCACAGCTACCAGTGTGGGAAGCCGACGTCACCATGTGCTGAGATGACATCACAACGCGAGTCTGCCATGCCAAGCAACGTGTGACTGACACCAGGCACTTCTCACCCACTACTCATTACTCATTATTCACATAGCTCCTACTCATATTCACTTATTTTCACAGTTAAGTTGGAAATTCGACGTTCTATGCTGAGGTTTGCCTGGGACAGCTGTTAACCACTACAAATACCAGGCCATGGAGTTTCCTGAGTAATATCGTCCATCAACACACCACTAGAATTATCAAGAGATCTTCAATCAAACCTGTATTTTCTTCCGAGATCGACTTTTGTATCGACACACCTCTACGATCTGTATCAAGTGGGTAAAATTATACTTGCTCATTTCTTCTCAGTGCTAAAATTAGCTATATTCAACTTATTTACTCATCTAGTTTGCTAGGACATAAATAAACAAGAGGCGTATTTCATAACATCATATCTTAATGACAGGAATATTTTCGCCACCACCCACGTTAATACCAGATGACACACAAATTGCCACATCAGACTCACAATTAAGAGACAGCCCACCCATTGTACAACCCACACCACACGTTAAAGATAAAGAAACAAATACGGGAGTTTCGGATGATGAGTGGGAAAGCTCTTCAGACATAGAGAGTGACGACTTTGCAGCTGCCTTGCATACGTATGCCAATATACTTAACAGGGTTCACCGGTCCGGTCATACATATTCCACCATTCCCTCACATAACGATAAACTCGTACAAGTTGAATTAACAGGGCAATCATTAAATATGAATCAAGAACCAAATACTGCTGATCTAAAAACCACACCTCACGTTTTTGTGTATCACGAGGATAAGACTGCCCCAAAATTCTCTGGCACAGACAAGGATCGCATTGATGTCATTTCATTAATCAGTCAGTGCGAACAAATGTTCATCAAGCGCCACATACTAGATGAACAAGAGAAAATTGCTATTTTTTCATCTTGCATAAGCCAGGAAAGATGTCCAGCAAGCAATTTATTGCGCTCCAATAAGCTACATCGTGCTAGGACATATGATGAATTTAAAACTGAATTTCTGAAGAAATTTTCTGGAGGTATGAACTTCTTGCCAGGTATAATTCCAGAATTACATAAAATTGTAGATCTTGTAAGGGAGCACACTACAAACCATGTGCTCAGTGAAATAACTGCTGATGTCTCCACAATCAAGAGAACCCTATTAGCTACTCTGGAGAATTCTAAGTGGATAACAGATGATGGAAAGATGTCCCCAGACCTCGTCGTGGACATCATTGGTTATGTAGCTGCCTTGTGTAAATTACCTGACAGAACCCTTAAGATCGCCAAAACGATCGCGTACACCCCAGGAATGTGCTTGCTAGACTTAATGAACGAGGTAGAGATGCAGTGCAGTAAAGCAGGTGTGGTCGACACACATGCACATTCTGGTAGAATCAGGGTACCTGAGACAGTATCAGCTGTGAAAACATCTACACCGACCCCAAACAGAGAACAAAATCGATCGTGACCAGAAATGAGGCAGCCCAAACAAACAAAGACGCCTAGACCTCGTTCCCACACGCCTTCCTACAGGCAGTTTCATAAGTTTTCGCGCAGCCCGAGCAGGTCTCGCGCCATAAACAACACTTTTTATGGGAAATCACCTCGTAGGTCACAGTCAAGGGATAGGTCCATTCTGTCATTACTGTGCAAAACCAGGACACACAAGGTATGAATGCTTTATCAAGGCAAAAGAGGATAATCAAAAGACACAAGGATTTGGTCCTTACTGTAGGCATCATAGATACCAAGGGCACTGGACTAGTGATTGCAAAACAGTAGAAAAAATTGTGTCTATGTTCAAATCGGGGGAAGACCAAGTCATGACAAAAAACGAACAAACGTAAAGAAGAACAAGGTTAAACTTCACATAGGAGGCATGTTGGGGAATGAGTGTATCTTGATACCAGCGGTATGTGAGGATCAAAACGTTTCCTTATTTTTAGATACAGGCTCTCCAGTGAACTTAATAACACATGGAGAACTAAACAGAATTCTTAAAAATAAAAAGAAAGTAACTTTTCTGGATGAAGCTGATTTAGAATTATACACAGTAGATGGTCAAGAGATTACAGTAAAAGGTATGATAAGATTAAATCTCAGTTTCACAGAAACTACAAGACCATTCTCTGCATTGTTCTATATCGTTGAAAACTTGGCAATTAAAGCTCATATGTTACTGGGCTTAAGATCCATGAGAACTGAGAACATAACTATACTCCCACAAATGAATGGAATAGACTTTGATAATGAATTCATAGAGGAAATACTTTCAGAGCCCTCACCGATTGGTAGAACAGAGCCAAAAAGAATTGGTAATATTAAAGGCTTAAACAAACATACACAAACAGATGAGTGTATAAATCCACTTACACCAGCAACCCCATCCCCCAGAATTAGTGACCCAGATAACAGTACTGATTTATCAATTTTTCCGGCCCATCTCACTAATGATTTGGTTATACCACCTAATTCATACATGAAGGTTACCATAAAGAGCAAATTACGGAATAGTACTGTTCTTGTCTTAGAAGAATTATGTAAAGTAAAGGGATTGTCAGTAGAAAACGCATTATGTCATACGAACGACGAAGGGCTAACTCAGATATTCATTATTAATCACATGAATGGGGAAGTTCAGTTGAAGAAGGGAACTTGCATAGTTAATATTGAAAAATGTTTCGCCCCTGTGAAGGAAATAAATATTGGTGGAGTAACAAGTGAGATAAAATCTACGGATAGAGAAAGAATAAAAGAATTTAATTCACTCAGGTGAATTTGACGAAGAAAATGATTTGTTAACCCTGCTGGAAACACACAGGGACACCGTAGCATTGCCCGGAGAACAATTAGGGTGTACTAACTTGATTAATCACATGATTAATGTGCACCCAGAAACACCACCAATTTTCGTACCAGCTTATCGCATACCACACTCCCAACGTACACTTGCAAATCAGTATGTCGATGAAATGTTAAAGCTTGGAATTATTGAGCCTTCAGTTTCTCCGTGGAACGCTCCCCTTTTCTTTGTGCCCAAGAGAAATGGAGAAATGCGTGCGGTAGTAGATTACCGTAAACTAAATAATCACACAATACCAGACAGATTTCCCATGCCATTGCTAAGTGATGTTCTACAGAATATTGGTCCTGAGAATAATATATTCTCGACCATCGATCTCCTAAACGGATACTATCAGATTCCGGTATCTCAGGAGTCACGTAAATACACTGCCTTTTCAACAAACAGAGGCCATTATCAATATACAAGAATGCCAATGGGACTGAGGACAGCCCCCGGTACGTTCCAGCGTCTTATGAATTACGTATTGTCCGGAATTTTAGGACAAGGAATATTTGTTTATCTTGACGATATTATTATCGCAACGAAGAATATTAAGGATCATCTCAGGAAATTAGACTTACTCTTACAAAAGCTTGGTGATGCTGGATTAAAAATTAAACTTTCTAAATGCAAATTTTGCTATAAGGAAATAAATTTCTTAGGCCACAAATTAAGCTCTGATGGTATTCACACCACTGATGACAAAATACAGGCAGTGAGAGATTTTCCTGAACCCACTACGACTGACGAAGTTAGACAATTTTTAGGTCTGGCTGGGTACTATAGGTCCTTCGTACCACAGTTCTCTCATATAGCCTTTCCTCTATTCCAACTACTCAAAAAAGATGCTGTATTCCAATGGGAAGAAGAACAAAAAAGGGCATTTAACAATCTAAAAATTAAACTAACAAATGCACCTTGTTTAGCATATCCGAATTACACGAAATCATTTCTTATTTGTACAGACGCATCAGTTAAAGGATTAGGGGCTGTACTGATGCAGGAAGATAAAAGAGGAAAGAATCAACCAATTGCATTTGCCAGCAGACAAATAAAAGGTGCAGAGAAAATTTACTGCACTACAGACTTAGAGGCACTTGCAGTGGTTTTTGCATTACAAGAGTTTCGAGATTTGGTATATGGTTACGAAATCCACTTATTCACCGACCATAAACCACTGGTGGGTATGTTTAAAGAAAAACTCCTTTCTGGGAGGAGAGCAAGATGGAAATGTACAGTTGAAAACTACAATGTACAAATACATTATATACAAGGTAAAATGAATATAGTAGCTGAAGCATTATCTAGGAACCCGAACACAATTCAGGTCGCGGCGTTAGATCTCAAAGGAAATATCCCAAACCACGAGGATATCGCAAAGGCACAAAGACTTGACCCAGTATGGTCAAAAGTAATATACAAGTTAGAAAGTGGAGATGACATACAATTACCCAAACTTCATGTCCCACTTGAACAATTCACAATGGTCAATAATGCATTATACAAAATTAACTCTAAACAACCAAAACGCCAAAGAAATACTAACCAGTTGGTAGTACCTAATGACAAGATACCCCAAGTATTACGAATGATACACGACAGCCCACATGCAGGACACCCTGGAAAGGATAAGACATTCAACCAAGCCCAGCTATTATATTACTGGCCTTCATTACGAAGAGATATAAACAATCATATAGACAGATGCGAATCATGTGCGAAACACAAAGGATACCCAATCACACCTGCACCGATGGGTAATTACCCAGTACCACATCAACCATGGGACGTTGTCGCTGTTGATTTACTCAAGATGCCATTATCATACAATAATAACCTATACTTATTCGTAGCAACGGATCATTTTTCCCGTTATGTCATTTTAGCTTCAATTAAAGATAAGACAGCAGAGACAGTAGCAAAGGCAATAACAGATAATGTAATATGTCGCTTTACTACCCCAAAGGTATTAATAAGTGATAATGGAGGAGAATTTAATTCTGAGATCTTACAAGAAATATGTAAACAATACAACATCAAAAAGGTTAACGTTTTGGCCTATCACCCAGCATCGAATGGGTTGGTAGAGAGACAAAATAAAAAGGTATTAGATGTGCTACGACACATTCTCAGTGAAAATTATGCAAGCTGGGATGATTGGATTCCCAGAGTAGAGGCCTCCATTAATGGGTCTATAAATAAATCCACTGGTGACACACCACATTTCATTATATATGGCACAGATAAAAAATTACCATATGAGCTCCTAGAAGGTGACAGCATGCCTATATACAATTACGATGATTACTCTAAACTCCGTTTACGTGAATTCCAGGACATTCACAAAAGAGTGAAAAACAATTAACGATGTCCAAGGAAGAAATGACGGAGGCATTTAACAAGAAGGCAAAAGATTCACCTATCAGCTTAGGAGACATTGTTTACGGAGTCATTCATACGAGAGACAATAAATTATCCCCTAAATTTGAGGGCCCATACAGAGTAATTAACATAAAAGCAAACAAAGTTTTAATTAAGTCACTTTCAAGTGGCGAGGAAAAAAAGTTCATATTGACCATTTAAAACGAGTTTCAAGGGAATTATCACATAATTATTCAGCCTCGGATACAACCGAACAGGTGAACGTACCTCAAGAAACCAAGCAAGAACACAACAATGATTACAAAAAGAAATTAAGGTCATATACCAAACAATCGAACATAGGTGCAACTATTCCAATGAAATCTACAGTACATCATTTACGAGAATTAAATATCGATTTAAACTCCTTCTATAAATGAAATAACAGCCAACCGTAACGCACATCATCACTATCATCAACCACAGCTCTATAGGAAATTAATAGATTTTTTTTTTTCGGTAGGTTACGATGAAGGGACTTATGCTATGGATTCTCCTATACATAGTAAGAGTATATGCGCACCTAGACCCCAAGCATATAGTACGACAAGGATGCCTCATAGCTCCAACGGCCACGACTACAATCGTCAAGGACGTCATGAGTACTGAAATAAGTCTAGATTACTTGTATGACTTACCTACTTATGTAGAAAGACTTGCGACGCCGACGCGAACTCTGGACTTCAAGATAGGGAATTATGTTTCACAAGCACATAACACCAAGGAAGTGGATGAAATGGTGAAGTTAGCGAAATGGAAACTAGAACAGGCGAAGTCAACTATGCTCGTCATGATCCAAGATCTCCCATCTTATGGAACGGAGGTACTGAGCGACAGGAACAATATCACACGTACTCGCCAAAAGCGCGGTTTGTTCGATCTGGGCGGCGCAATTCTTGGGAACATCTTTGGATTGGCTATAGAGGATGACCTTAAAGAAATAAACAACAAATTTAATAAGATAGCTCAGGTACTAACATACCAAGATAAATTCATCACAGGACAGAACTCGGCAATGAAGACAATTGTGAAAAATCTGAAACAAGCAGAAAACGTAGCTCTCGAGAGTGTAGATAAAATAAATGACTTAGAGGGCAACGTTACTCTTTTCCAGCACTTCTCCATCATCACAGAACATATTGACACGATTCTACTACAATTAGAGAACACTAGAGATCATTTCAGGGCACTTATGCAAGGAATTTCGAATGCTGGTGATGGCAAGATCACAAATGACTTACTCCCAGTTCATGAGCTACGTCAGATAGTTAGTCAAGGCATACATGAACATAAATTGAAGCCATTGTTCCGCAGTAGGGAATTTATGCAATATTACCCGTACTTAGAAGCAACACTAACACCAACATCAGTGATAGTTCATGTACCATTCATCACGGAAGACCTGTTCACAGTATACCAAATACACCCCTTCCCCTATAGGAACAACAACACTTTGGTCATCATCAACATCAACACAGACACCGAACTCATCATGGTCTCCAAGAGACGAGACACTGTCACTTTCGCAAGTGAGTCAACGATTAAGCGAAAGTGCCGCACATCCTTACATGCTGTTCATCTTTGTCCTGCATACATTTTCACGTTTCAGCCTACTGATACAGTCCCTTGTGAAATGGCTATCATCAGCAATAACAATATTCATCATCATTGCAACTTCACTTTTGCTCCAGATAAACTTGTACACCATCAACGCATTGGACACTCGCAGTTTTTTTATTTCCCTCATAACACATCAGTTTACATAGTCTGTCCAGATATACCACCATCTCATACATCAGCCTCAGGATTATACATAGCACCAGACTACTGTGCGGTATTTACACCAGCCATGTCTACTTTTTCCACCATCAATCACTACGCCATTATCAACCATACACACAAACATTTCCACCCACTGCCTAATATGAACTTAAACATGAGCACAAGTATTAAGCTGACTTCCCCTAAGTTTGAAACTATGCAGCTGATCAATGAAACAATGAAGCCCTGGGAAGATTTGAGTTTGAGTATGTTCAACCCATATTATGTGTATAGCCCAGCACCTACTGTCTTTATAATCATCTGCATTGTAGTTGCAGTATTGCTGTTGGCAATGCACAGAATGCATAAAAGAATTGCTAATTTGGAGTCATTGTTTAGTGGGGGGAGAGTTAACATCACAGTTAACCACCCTGAATGAAGTGTATATATTTTGTATACAGTATTAATTATATATATATATATAAAAAAAAAAAAATAATAATAATACAAAGAAGAATGACCCATATATGATTGACCAGTACCATTATCTTTGAATGAAATATTAATAACTCTTACAATAATCTTAATTTTAAACTATTTTTATTCTTGCATGTATACATTTCACTATAATATCCCAAGTACATACTGTATTACAGTTAAATAATTTACTTTAATGCATTTATTCAAATATGTATACAACTTATTTAAAATGTAATATTACTGAATAATCACTATTTACTATGAATAATATATGTATACAATATTCATACAATTATGTTACTTTACAATATTATGTATTTCACTTAATTAGCTTATAAGTTCATTATAATGTGTATGTAGTATGTATTAATATGTTATAACTATTAAATGTCGATGGTACGCCATTTTCGCGCGGCCGAGCAAATGTAGGACTACATAATAGATAGATAGATAAATAAATAGATAGAGAGACAGATAGAAGCAGGAAGTCAAATGATGAGAAGGTGTTGTGTCTGCGAGAATCGAGCAGTGCTAAACATGCTTTCACCCTCTTAACACTGAGGAAAGCTGACGACAGCGGCCAGTAAGGAGATGATGCAGTTAGCTGTCAGCAGTCTTCTCGTGAACAAAGATCCACGAGGAACACACGTGACACACCCCTGCTACACCAGATTTTAGGAAAGAGAGAGTAGAAGGAGACAAGCGACCCTAGAGAGAGGTCGAGACGGAGATTAGCCTTAGAATAGAAAGAGAGAGAGATAGCGAGACAGGGAGGTAGCTACCCGGGACTTATACTCTTCCCATGGGAGAGACCTGTTTAATATTTCCAAGACAAATAAAAATAGTCCCATACTATTCTTTACCTCTCCCGTCACTACATGACATCTGGTGGGGAAACTACTACAAGATATAAAAGCCGCTCGACCACAAGTCTAAAATATACTTCTCTACAAGTAACTACAAAGTCTCTATGACATTATTATTATTTCTCTCTCTCTCTCTCTCTCTCTCTCTCTCTCTCTCTCTCTCTCTCTCTCGTGAGTGCTGCCACCCCAGAGCTGTTTGATATATTTATTTTAATTATGAAAGGATCGCCTCTTCCCACTTTTATCCCTTCAAATTTTCTTGCAATTATACTTGCTAAATTAATTAGCAATGTTAGAAATGTTGGGGAAGTAAATAATAATTAGAATATTTTTAGAGCAACACTGCCAAATTTTTATGCCACGTTTCTCTATTATCGTATAATATAGTATGCAGAATAGTTTTATTCTTCCTTGATACATGTCAGCACTTTCATTACAGTTATATTAGTATGAGTTATGTTTATGTATCATTCCTACTACACAAACCACAGGCGTTATACATCGTAGGGTTAGGAAACATGGCAATAGTGTAGGCAGTGGCAGACACCACCAAAACCCTATGTTTAGATTTGTCAGACTATAAGAGCAACTCGGCAGAACTGAACAGTATATGACGTGCTAGATGAACGCTGTGACCGGAAAATAAATATATATGTATATATACTTCAGCATACAGTAAGCGATTTTATGTTAACTGAAGAGAAGCCACCACAGCTAATGGGTTAAGTTTACACACACACACACACACACACACACACACACACACACACACACACACACACACACACACACACATACACACACACGTTGCAAAAAGTTTCACTGACGAAGTGGGTGGTTACTGTCCCCCTTGAGCAAGGGGACTGGTGTGTGCGTGTGTGGTCACAGCCTTGCCCTTAGATCGGACTATATGAGCTCTCAGCTCCCTTCTGGGAGGGTAAAAGTTGACGATCACGACCATCAAGTGATGCTGACCGACCCGGTGAATTACACACACACACACACACACACACACACACACACACACACACACCATTACTTGCAACTGGCTGGCCTATCATACAGCCATAGCCTATATTCATGAAGTACAACACATCTTACATTTATGTAATATGTAAAAAAAAAAAAAAAAAAAAAAAAGATGGTTAAATAATACAGAACTGGGAAATATGATGATGATGATGATGATGATGATGATGATGATGATGATGATGAGAGGGGAGTAAACAGGGTGAGATGAGGAGAATGAGAGAGATGGATGGACATAACAGTGAATGTATTATGTATAATAACCTGACAAATGCCGAAGTAAGCTGGTAAGGGTGAGGTAATATGGAGCCTGACCCTACCGTGACACCATATAATTATTGATTTATCCACCGATAGATCTGTCTATCTATCTATAGCCCGACGCCCTAATCCCGCAAAGAGTGGCCGCAGACAAAACGCCTCCAAGTCGCTCTGTCACCCACCATTTGACTACCCTCCCCCCAACTCACCCCCCCCATATACCTCTCAACTCCATCCCTCCACCTCATCCTCGGTCTACCCCTCCCTCTCCCTCCCTCCACTTCACCTACATACACCCTCTTCATTCTGTCCTTGACCTCCGCGGCAGGCAGACGTGCTTCCCAGAGCGCTTCATCACCAGAGCGCTTCATCACACAGTAATTTAACAACTGAGTTGAAACTGATCGGATGCACTACAAAACCAACGTCCCCTGAAATGGCTAGTGCCATGGCCATGAACGAGGGAAGGGAGGCCCCCTTGGGTGACAACGAGGAAGAAATAGATATGGATACCGGGTTTACGGAGGTCATCAGTACAAGAGAGAAGAGAAAGAGAATGATACGCGGCAGCGAGAGGGAAGCGAGTGATGAAGAAGAGGACAGAGACAACAAAAAGGTAAAGAATAAGTCGTGTGAGGTAGATGGAGGTGTTACTATACCATGTGATACGGGGAAGGCAGCTGGAGTGCGGCCGACTACACCACGTGGGTCAGGAGCAATGCCTAGCCAGGACCGTGATGAGGCCACCCCAAGGAATAGAGTGAGGCTTCTCTTCCCCACCAACACTGACCTAAATTATCACCAAAAACTACTCTGGACGGTGAAGCTTGGACTTGCATATCGACGGTTCGAGGTCCTGTTTAAGGAAGGTAGGCAGAGACCTTACGTCACAGTAGGAAGTCAGGAGGCAGTGGAGATGCTGACCACGACTGGTTTTGAGGGTGTGACACTGCAGGTTCCGGAGGAGAGGGAGAGATGCACCAAGGTTATCGTGTTTAGATATCCCATAATACTATTGCGTGAGCAATAGATCATCTAAAGTAATAATGAAACTTTATCTAGCATTAGTAAGGCCACATTTAGACTACGCAGTACAATTTTGGTGTCCTTACTATAGAATGGATATTAATTCGTTAGAAAATGTACAGAGAAGAATGACAAAAATGATACATGACGTCCGGAACCTGTCATATGAAGACAGACTGAAAAGACTAAGTCTGCATTCGCTAGAGAGGCGTAGAGTAAGGGGAGACTTAATTGAGGTGTTTAAGTGGATGAATGGTATAAATAAGGGAGATATTAGCAAGGTACTTAAAGTGAGCATACAGGATAGAACTAGAAATAATGGTTTGAAACTAGAAAAATTCCATTTCAGTAAGGAAATAGGTAGAAATTGGTTTGGTAATAGAGTAGTAGACGAATGGAATAAGCTACCTAGTAAAGTAGTTGCTGCCTCTTCCATTGAGAGTTTCAAGCATAGGCTAGATAAGCATATGACTAATAAGGGGTGGATATAGAAAAAAGAAAATCTTATAACCAATACTAATTCATAATTTTTCCTTTTCAGGTTACACTGTGATAGTCTCTATTCTCCTTTCACACTTTCCTGTAAAATGTCCACGCCAGTTTTTCTATACGGCGTAGTGTTCTTTCTGACTTTTTCCTGCCGGCTTCGGCTGGAGGGTTTGGAGGGTGGGGGAGAGCCTTCTTCTTTGCTATCCTTATCTCATTCTAGTAGTTCAGTTACTCTTCTAGGAGCTGCCTAGCATGGGCTAACCGGCCTACTGCAGTTATCCTCTCTTCTTATGTTCTTATGTTCTAGACCCAGAATTCCTCCTGAACGACCCTAGGTTTATCTGGGCCAAGCGACACATGAACAAGGGACAGGAGAAGAACCAAGTGATTGCCCTAATGAAAGGGGACATCCCAAGGCAAGTTTTTATTTCGGGTGCTGGATACAGAAGCTTACGGCCCTACATTGAGGAACCAGCATTTTGTCTTCGCTGCAGCAGGTGGGGACACAGGGCCTGGCGCTGCCAAGAGGACACACGCTGCAGATTCTGCGCTAGGAAGCACGAGTCCAGCGAATGCGGAGAAAAAATCAAGATGGGGACACGTGTTGAACCTCGGTGCTGTACCTGTGGTGGAAACCACAATGCAAGGTCTCCTCTGTGTCCAAAAAGACCAAATTATCTGGCGTGAGGGTCCGAGGGGCAGGAAGAAAGGACAGCAGAGCAGAGGACAAGGGGAGGGAGAGAATCAACGGATGGAAATGGTGAGTTAATCATATACATAAAAGAACTGGGCAGAAAACTAGAAGCACTAGAAAAGAAAGTTAATAAACTTATGAACCCGACAGAAAATGCTGAATACAATAGTGAGAGCACAGACAACATAGTAAACAGCAACAGTGAGAGTGAACACGCCAAAAAGTCTCCAGAGCGTAAAATTGTAATAAGGGGAAAAGAGAAAACGCTCAAAACTCACAAGGTTCTGACCAGTGGTGTTGCAGGTATAGGAAGGGTTTTGGAAACGTGCCAGGATGATGAGAAAAAGTGTAAAGTGTTTAAAGGTTGGCTGGAACTGCATAAACATATGGATAAGTTCTCCAAGGAATTAGAGGAAATATCAAATATGGTATTAAAGACACCTATGGATAATGGGTCCCTGCGAACTTAGGGTAATATCTTGGAACGTGAATGGATTGAAAAATAGAATTACAGACCTTCACTATTATATTTTAAATCACTGTATAGATGTGATACTCCTTCAGGAGACGAGGGATAGGGATGGCAATCTGTTTAAACTCGGTGGATATGCAAAGTATCAACTTATGGCGGGTGATGGTATACGGGGTGTATCTACATACGTAAGAAATTCCATTCCATCGGAGCTGTTAGAGTGTCCCCACAGGAGTGAAGGTGTGGAGTCAGTTTCCGTCAAAATTTATCTGAGTGAGGGTGTGCTGAACGTAATTAACCTGTATGTTTCTAAAAATTGCTTTGCCGTTAGCTCTCTGCCTGATACTGTTTTTAGTGAAGTGACCTTAGTAGCTGGGGACCTTAATGCTCGTCACAAAGATTTGGAGACAGAGGGAAAGACCAATACTAATGGCGAAATTGCACCAGACTTGCTAAGTGATCACTTCTCCCTTGTTATCACTATACCACTGGGAAAACGAAAAATCACACATAGCAGAAAACGATTAACACTACCCAAAGATAAAGTTGATTTCTTTATTGCTGGTGTGCGGGAATGGTATAGTGGCTATCATCCGAGCAGTGTAGACCAGTTTTACGAAGACCTAGTTAAGGTTATTAACGAATTACTCAATCATAAAAGGCGCGTGAAGAAAAATTGCTCATACCATACAGACAAATACTATAACAATAAAGAATTAAAACAACTGTCGCAAATGATGAGACTGCAGTTCCGGTCTAGCAGCCGTAGGAGGATCACTGCCGTCTAAGTGAAACTTGGCTAGCGGAACCCCTAGACTTTCCCAGCTATGCCCGACCAGCGATCTACTGCCACCGCCTACGACCCGTTGAGGGGGGCATCCAGCAGTAGTTCTAGGCCGCCGGGAGTCACGAAGATCACAGGTGCGGTGGTGTGGTTCAACGTGAAGTCTGGGTACGGCTTCATCAAGCGCCGGGACACCGGTGCTGATGTTTTCCTGCACAGACCCGGGATCGTTGCACCTAACCCCCGACACTTTTGACGCTCTCTTGGCGAGGGTGAGGCTGTGGAGTTTCGGCTCCGTCAGTCACCCAAGGGTCCCGAGGCTACGGATGTCACTGGGCCGGGAGGTGCTGCTGTGCAGGGCTCTGCCCATGCACGGCTGCGCCCCACGGCCCAGAGACGCCCTCGTGATCCTGGGTGTTCTGGGGAGACTAATCTCCTGGTCTCGATGTGCGTCGCTACGGCACAGGCTTTTTGTGGGGGCGACAAGGCTCTGTTGCACGTTTTCCTCCCTCAGATCTTTGAGGAGAACGGGCTACCAAGACTTGTCATCCCCCAGAGCTTTGTCGGAGACGCATATTCAGCCCCTCGTCCAGATCGTCGTCCCCGGCGGCCTCCTGCGCAGCCCAAGTCCCGGCCACCTCCACCTCGGCCCCGCCGTACACTACGCAAACGGCTGTGCCTGGACGGACCCCTCAACAGGGCGACTGGCTCGTCTGTCTCTCCCCCTACCGACCCGGCACCGATCACGGCCATGGAGCTTGACACCATCACCACCGTTGCTGAGATCCACTCCTTGCCGTCTGCAGCTGAGGGGGAAAGGGCTGCCGTCCCCGTTTCGCCCGACCACCGCAACGTCGAGGGCCCTTCCCCCCCCCCCCCGTTTCTCCACCTGCTGCTGAGGGAGTGGATCTCACAACTTCCGCCACCGATCCGCCGCCTGCAAGCCCCTCACCTGCCCTTGTTCTGCCATCCTCTGCAGAGTCCGACGATGCTGCGTGTACTCGTGAGCTCCTCGCCGCCAGGCTCGAACGCGGCATAACTCTAGCTCTTAGCCGGGTCCTTCAAGACTCCCCATTAGGCGTTCCACCTCGCCTTAGGGACTCGGGGGAGCTAGAGTTGTACGAGGATATAGATCGCGACTCCGAGTACACCGACATCTCGGACTCTGATGGGCAGACTTGAGGTGCTTTTTTTGCCCAGCAGCTCTTCTGCTTCCTTCCGCCTGCTGCCCCGTCGTGCTCGTCGATCATCGGGCAGCCGTTTTTCACCACCGACCATCGCACCTTCCCCTGCCCCTGCCGCCTTCCCCTCGTCCTTCAGCCTGCTGTTCCCGCTTTGCTCTGAATCGAGAGCTTGATTCCGCCTTTTCCCTGATGGGCTCTCTGTTTGCCCGTGCCCCTACATGTGCGGGGCGAATATCCACACACACACACACACACACACACACACGATGAGACTGGCTCACAGAAAATGGGTGCAAATGGGTAGGGGTGACGCAAGCAAAGCCGCAATGAAGGAACTGGCCCAGATTTGTAGTCAGGCCAAAAGGGAAGTAAGGGGGGAGTATTGGGAACGCTTCACTAACAGGATAGGCAACAGTAAGAGCATAACCGAAATTTGGAAAGAAGTTAACAAAGTAAGAGGGAGAAAGGTGATAAACGTAGCACACCCACACCCAGAAAAATTAGCTGAAGACTTAATGAAGTTGTGGGCATCTGCGGCGAGCAGTGAATGCCTGCCACACGACGTGAGGGAGGCATTAGAGGCATGGCAGGACAATAAGAGAAGCTTCATTGTTACTGCGTTAAACACCGAAGACATGACAGGCATAGACATAACCAGGGATGAGCTACTGCGTGCAGTTAAAAATGGAAGGTCTACAGCTCCTGGTGAGGATGGAATTAGGTATGAGATAATTAACTGCCTGGCCAGCATGGAGGACGGCCCGCTGTTAGACTTGTATAATATGAGTCTCAGGGAGGGCAGAATACCGAGAGCATGGAAAAAAGCAATTATCATCCCTATCCCCAAAGCGACTGGAGGAAACAGACCAGTCTCACTAACATCATGCTTTTCAAAAATGATGGAAAGAATCATGTTAGAGAGAATAATATTCCTCATAGGCGACATGCTTAGTGTGAATCTGTATGGCTTTATGAAGGGTAAAGGGACAAAAGACGCCGTCATTAAGTGCCTTTCTAGCGATACTGACTACTGCAGGGTATTCATTGACCTCAAGGGTGATTTCGATAAGGCCAATGGAGAAGTAATTTTATATGAATTAGCTAGCTTGGGGGTAAGGGGAAGATTGCTGCACTGGGTGGGGGATTATCTCTTTGGGCGGCGGGCCCAGGTGTGGACCCAAGGGACACTCTCCCGGGAAAAGCAACTAGAGCAGTGGTTCCCAAACTTTTTCTGGTCGTTACCCACTTTTCATACATGATCCTTGTCCATGGCCCCCCTTCCCCAACCATAACCCATGGCTACAGTGACTGTCTACACTACAGTCCTACACTCATCATGTCCATATAAAAATCACTCTAGCAAATCTTGTAATTTTATTGATTCCATTTGTTATTTTCTCTTTTGTTAAGTATTAATAAAGAAATGTGTATTTTGTCTTAGCTGAATCTTATATAATTATTGAAATGGTACTAAAGGAATAATAAAATGCACATTTAAAAATTCCATACTTAGAGTAATTAAAAATTGCATTATTGCGAAAAGCTGATTCAGCAATAAAAAAAAAATCACTGGATTGAAAAAGTGTATTAATCGCACGTAATTTGATCTGATCTTTGAATCTTACAAATCTGATAACTTTATAATTCTGAAGTGATATGCTATCATAGTGAGTCATAATTATCTGCCACAACCATGGCCTTCAATTGCGACACACCCACCTCCTCCCAGACCATTTGCTTCTGAACATTCATACCAGGTTCATTTTTCCTTCATTTGAATCCCCATTCCACTCAGTGTGAAGGGTGTTGTTGCAGATTATCAACAAGCTTCTTGATTCTTGGTTTTGTTTCTGTGTAACCTGTGTAAATTCTCTCCACTGACTACCTACTCGCTAAACTCCTTCGGTTCAGGTTATGGCCCCCAGTTTGGGAACCACTGATCTAGAGCTTGGTACACCACAGGAAGGAGTCCTAAGCCCATTACTTTTCAATCTTTTAATGAACAAAGTGGCGCGTGAAAACCTGGGTTTCGGGGTCAGTGCAGTAATCTATGCCGACGACATCATGATACAGTCCAAAACTTTTGATGTTATGCAAACTGCACTGAACAGGTTCGGCAACCAGATCAAAAGTCTGGGTCTTGTAATTAACGAGAGTAAGACAAAGTTCCAGTGCCGTGCGTTAGGGGAAAAACATTTAGTAATTAATGGCAAAAACATCGAGAGGGTGAGAATTTACAAGTACCTAGGTATGTATGTCGGCTACACAGCAGACTGTAAAGATGCCGAGATGACCCACATAATAACGCAATGCAAGGCACGATTGCAGCCCTTGAGATCAATGGCCTATAGTGGTGCAGGGGTGGGTGTACCAGTACTAAAAATGATGTACCTCACTACTGTCAGATCGGTATTAGAGTACGCAAGCCCAGTCCTCTCTTGCCTTGGTGAAGGAAGGTTGGAAAAACTTGAAAAAATCCAGAATGCCGCAATGAGAATCATACTTAGCTGCCCAAGGAACACCATGATAGATGTCATGAGACTTGAGCTAAATTTGCAGAGTGTAAAAAATAGAATTCAGGAAGACAATGTGGCGGCTGCAATAAGACACATGCGGTCAGAAAGCGGACTTGGACTCCGTAACAGCATCAAAGATGTTGTTAACGGAACCAGAACCTTCTGGAGGCAAGGCAAGAATGGCTATGTGAAAGACCTTGCGAGGAACGTACTCAAATACGAGGTACAAAACTTCTGTGAGGAGATACCGCAGGCACCTAGGCCTCCACCCTGGGAAGAGGAAGAGGTAAAGGTGAGCATATCTCCACTACAGAAAAAGAAAGAATGTTATGCTGTAGGTGTGTTAAGGACACATGCACAAAACCAAATAAATAAACTCTACAATGAAAACACTGCTCAAGTCTACTGCGATGGTTCGGTCAGAGAGGATGGCAGAGCAGGGTGTGGGATCGTAATATTAGATAAAGTAGACAGTGCATGAGTACAGAGCGAAATAAATTTTAGAATAAGCAACAACGTGTCTTCCACTCAGGCAGAGCTATATGCAATATTATACGGTCTCAGGGAGATCACAGGAGGTGAAGGAGACGTGTGCTTCTTCGTAGACAGCCGAGGAGCACTGGAGTCCCTTAAGAGCACAGCACCTGCACTGGCAGACGTAGTCTTCCAGTGTAGAGCTGTCCTGCATCAGCTCAAGCAATCGGGTAGATTCATATCATTCACATGGATACCATCCCATGTTGGAATACCAGGGAACGAAAGAGCTGATGAACTAGCCAAGAGTGCAGCAGAAAAAGAAGACATAGATGTAGTATGCCAACTAACCTTGAAACAGATTAAAACTATAATAAGAACAAAACAAGGTCAAGAGGAAAATCAGAGAATGGAGCAGCAACATTCTAGTAGTGAAACTATGTATCACTATACTAACGTTGCTCTGAGAACCCACTTCACATATGGAAAATATAGAAATAAGTGGAAAGATTCTGTATGCACTAGACTGAGGTTAGGCTATAAATATCTGTGGCAGCTTGGAGTGGATACGGATCGACGCCATGATTAAGCATTACATCATTCTTCTCCCAGCACTTGCAGCGGTAACATCTCTCCCCCAGTAGTCAAACTTGGAATCACATCTCCCAAGACTTTCGCGCTGCTATCTAGGCGAACTTGCAGTTAACTTCAGTGACTTTGTCTCCACGTTCTTTTTCTACTTTGTCAGCTGGCATTCCGGCCTGCCACTTAGAGTCCCTTGCCGTAGTACGAAGCCGAACCCTGAAGGGGTACCGTTAGGGTACTTCCACGAAGGGGGGCCTCAGAGGCCTGGTTATAGGAGGCGGCAAGGGTGGCATTCTGTTAGGGCTAGGTTAGGCAAGACCCTCACGGGGCAGTGACGGGGTCTCCCACGACGCCCTCTAGAGGGCGGGGAGTTAGGCCCCCCGTTACTGTAGGGAGCTGCCGGACTGCTTGCTGACATTTGTTTGTCTACTTAGATTGTTTATTTATTGTCCCGTACATATATATGGAAACAGGCTTGCGTATATGTGTACATTTACTGATGTACATGTGTATGTTTGTGTGTGTGTGTGTATATAAGTAATTCAGGAAGGGGTAAATAAATATATAATTAGACAAATTATATATATATATATATATATATATATATATATATATATATATATATATATATATATATATATATATATATATATATTTATATATATATATTGTATATCAATATACATATATATATAGAGAGACTTTTTGTTGACATTTATTTGTCTTCTTAGATTGTTTACTTATTCCGTCCCGTACATATATATGGACACATAGGCTTGCGTACATGTGTACATTTACTGGTGTACATGTGTATGTTTGTGTGTGTGTGTGTATATATATATGAGCTAAGGAAGGGATAAATAAATATATAAATAAACAAAGTATATATATATATATAAAGAGAGAGAGAGAGAGAGAGAGAGAGAGAGAGAGAGAGAGAGAGAGAGAGAGAGAGAGAGAGAGAGAGAGAGAGAGAGAGAGAGAGAGAGAGAGAGAGAGAGAGAGAGAGAGAGAGAGAGGGAGATTTTTTGCTGACATTTATTACTTAGATTGTTTATTTATTCCGTCCCGTATATATAATGAGTTACTTGAGAGGAGCATGTGGAGTGACAAGGAGGGACAGGTTGACGAATGAAGAAGTGAAGGAACGTTGTGGGGTAGATGTGGATGTGGTTGAAAAGATTAGGAGAAATACACTGAGGTGGTTTGGACATGTGGAGAGAATGGAGAATGAAAGACTGACTAAGAGGGTGTATGTAGGTGAGGTGGAGGGAGGGAGAGGGAGGGGTAGACCGAGGATGAGGTGGAGGGATGGAGTTGAGAGGTATATGAGGGAGGGGGGGGTGAGTTGGGGGGAGGGGAGTCAAATGGTGGGTGACAGAGTGACTTGGAGGCGTTTTGTCTGCGGCCACCCTTTGCGGGATTAGGGCGTCGGGCTATAGATAGATAGATAGATATATATATGGGCACATAGACTTGCGTACATGTGTACATTTACTAGTGTACATGTGTATGTTTGTGTGTGTGTGTGTGTGTGTATATATATAAGCTAAGGAAGGGGTAAATAAATATATAAACAGACAAACTATATATATATATATATATATATATATATATATATATATATATATATATATATATATATATATATATATATATATATATATATATATATTAGTATACATATATATATATATATATATATATATAGAGAGAGAGAGAGAGAGAGAGGGAGATTTTTTCCATGCGTGAAGATGGCGAGAGTTAAAATTAAACACTCCCGCCCTAAACTCCGGAACACCCAGATTGGACTGCTACAGGTCCTGGCTAAATTTGAAGTAGCCACTTTGAAAGTGTTTCCCACCAATGATGCTTTAATCATACTGACGGCAGATGACTCGAATGCTGACAAGATCTTCTCAGAGGAATGCACTCGAGATCTCCTGGCCAATGACTATGAACCTGTCCTTCCCCCACAACTGCGCTCACGTAAATCCGTCATCCTAAGAAACGTAGACAACATCATCTGCGACAACAATGAGGATGACATCATACAAGAAATAACCTGCAACAACACCTTCATTCGGGAGGGAGACGTGGAGAACATCTACAAGTTTCCACGCTGTCACAACATCAAAGTAACATTCAAACAGATTGCGCAGGCAAAGAAAGCAACTGAGGCAGGACTTAAACTGTTCTACCTCAGCATTCCTCGCTACCAAATTGAACAAGAACAATTTATCCCGATCTTGACCTGCTACAAGTGCTATGCAGTCGATGGACACTCGGTAAAGGACTGCCCCAAACCTCAAAAGTACAAAGTATGCTCCCTCTGTGCCAGCACAGAGCACAAGTACACACAGTGCACCTCAAGCACAAAAAAATGTGTTAACTGTGATGGTGAACATGGAGCAACTCCCATGTCCTGCCCTATAAGGAAAAAAGCGGTGCAGGAGAAGAGAAAGTCTGTTGCCCAGTTGCCTGAACAGCAAGCTGGACAATCAAGAACTTACAGTACAGCCGCTGCAACAACAATCAACAGCAACAGCACTACCACTAACTCACCCCTACCAAGCCTCACAGTCCCGCCCAGTACTATTCTGTACTGCATGTATGAAGCACATATGCTTAATGCAACATACCCTGGGACTTATGCTACTCACCTAAATAAACTGTTCCAAGACAATGGAATTCCACCTGTCAAGGCCCCAAGCAACCCACCCTCTAAAGCTATCCTAAACAAAACCAATGCAGTTACCACCACACCCCCTACTGCCTCCCCTCTACTCCCCGCCTTCCAGACTGAGTCTTCAACCCTCACCACGCCCTCAGAATCAGCAATCACCGACAATGAACTGATGGGGAATCCCCCCATCGCCACCCAATCGCACCCCCCCACCCAGGTAACAGCTGAATCAATCAGTGATGAAAACCCGACCCCACCATCGCCCTCTAAGGCAGAAAACGCCACTTCTAACGCTACTCTACCGTCACAGAACACAGAGTATATAACCGATGCCTCCACTTCAGAGGAAGACGAAGAGACCGACGAAGAAGAAGTCAGTGCCAGTGAACTAGGAGGAGTAATAATCTACAGCCTCGAATCCCTCCAGGAAAATAAAACAAAACTAGATAGACAACAAATAGCAGCGCTAACAATCGCATCACATGTAGAAATCGAATACGGCAATGACAACCTTTCAACAAAGTACGTGTACAGTCTGTTCATCCAGAAAAGGGTTGATATCAACTCGTGCCAGTTCAAGGTTGCGAAACCCGGCTTCTTCAACAAATGCCATTCCTCCGCACTGACAGACTTAGAAAAAACCCTACTCGTACTGTTAACAAATAAATGGAAACGATTAGAGTAATTCAACATAATGTCCTCCACTGGCCGACAAACAAACGAACTCTAACGACGATCTACCAAACTATAGCACCTGACGTCGTTCTCATCAACAGCCACGGAGTTGAAGACAGTGACAGTATAAAAATCTATGGCTACACTGTCCACAAACGTAACACCAGTGGTGAGAACGGCGATGGCTCAGCTATAGCCATCAGACACGGACTGACATACAGACTAGACGATGACTACATTACAGACATGCTCTCAATCACGCTGCAAACCACGACAGGACCACTTAAACTAGCAACGACGTACATTCCCCCACGACGACCTTTCCTACCCTTCCCCGACTTTCACAAACTACTCTATGACAACGACCCTGTATACATACTGGGCGACCTAAATGCCAAACATCCAGCCTTGGGAGACAATTATGACAATACAGTAGGACGAAACCTAATGACATTCATTAACGCAGGCACAGCACTGCATACTGGCCCCAACTTCCCAACCTTAATCCGCCATAATAGTGCCACATCACCTGATATCATCATCACCAACAACCGTGCCCATCATCACACCTTCTCTCAACCCGGCCCTCTAACTTCATCAGATCACATACCCATCGTATTCACCATCTCCACCTCACCTATACATATCCCTGCCACACCCAGACTCAACTACAGACAAGCTGACTGGGACCTTTTCAGAAGGACCTCTGACGCCTCCCTCCCTGACGTCCCCTCCCTTGACAATCAGACACGATACACTGGATCCCCAGCCATGTAAACATACACGGCAACGAACGAGCAGACCGTGCAGCCAAACACGCCCTTACGCACCCACAGATAGATATACACATACCACCGACTATAACACAAACAAAACACGACATAAAAACGATAACACCCACTCTCACAAAACAAGAACATGAATACCATGTCAACCAAGGCTCCACTTCCGCCATCTGGTACGCTAGTGCAACAAAATATAAACAAATACCGCTACCCACACATACACCCAACAGACTTCTCACCTACATACACCGCCTCCGCCTCGGCTACTTATCACGCGATCTAGTAATCAATAACATCAGAAACGCAATCTGCAGCTACTGCAGAACAGACGCCCCCTTCCCCCTGTTACACTACATAATTAAATGCAGAGCAACAGCCACCATCAGAGGTGGCGCCGCTTACCCAGACCCCGATATAACACCCACCTCCCCTCTCGCCACACCTGTTCAAACACTAAGCAACATAGCCACATCCATCATCCATAACGCCACATCCAACACCCCTCATCTTTTAATCAACCTAGTTAAGTCAAAACCCCCTCCGATGTAACTACTAAACGAACATTACCGCACTGGGCTACGAGGTGGCCCAGCCCCCCCCCACCTTCTCTAACAGGGGGGGGGGAATCAATTACTACTACTACCAGTCTCTTCACCTCCCTTCTCCTGCTCACATATCTCTCTCTCTTCTCTCTCTCATCTTCTCCCCTACCTCTCCTCGCTAACCATTCACCATATGCCTTCTTCTTTTGTTCCACGGCTCGTTTCACCTCATCATTCCACCATGCTGTCCCTTGCACATCCTTGCATCTCCTTCCCACTCCACAAACCACCTCACACGCTGCGCCTATCTCTTCCGTGAATATCTTACTGTAGGTACTGATCTTCTTCATTGCTTCCACTATTTCCGCCCTACTGATCTCTTCCTCCCTCCTCTCATCTCTCCTTCTCCCAGCCATTCCCCAACCACTTATACTCGCACTGTTGTCACCCTCTACATTCAAAAAATCCTCAAAGTGCTCCTTCCATCTCCTCACTGAAGTGGAAGGGTTAATGTAATGTGTGTGTGTGTGTGTGTGTGTGTGTGTGTGTGTGTGTGTGTGTGTGTGTGTGTGTGTGTGTGTGTGTGTGTGTGTGTGTGTGTGTGTGTGTGTGTGTGTGTGTGTGTGTGTGTGTGTGTGTGTGTGTGTGTGTGTGTGTGTGTGTGTGTGTGTGTGTGTGTGTGTGTGTGTGTGTGTGTGTGTGTGTGTGTGTGTGTGTGTGTGTGTGTGTGTGTGTGTGTGTGTGTGTGTGTGTGTGTGTGTGTGTGTGTGTGTGTGTGTGTGTGTGTGTGTGTGTGTGTGTGTGTGTGTGTGTGTGTGTGTGTGTGTGTGTGTGTGTGTGTGTGTGTGTGTGTGTGTGTGTGTGTGTGTGTGTGTGTGTGTGTGTGTGTGTGTGTGTGTGTGTGTGTGTGTGTGTGTGTGTGTGTGTGTGTGTGTGTGTGTGTGTGTGTGTGTGTGTGTGTGTGTGTGTGTGTGTGTGTGTGTGTGTGTGTGTGTGTGTGTGTGTGTGTGTGTGTGTGTGTGTGTGTGTGTGTGTGTGTGTGTGTGTGTGTGTGTGTGTGTGTGTGTGTGTGTGTGTGTGTGTGTGTGTGTGTGTGTGTGTGGGAGAGAGAAAGAGAGAGGTGGGGGAGTTGATGAAATGATGTGGAAAAATACTACGTGTCTTGTAATCACTCACCTGCATTGCCAAAATGTGTGTGTGTGTGTGTGTGTGTGTGTGTGGGAGAGAGAAAGAGAGAGGTGGGGGAGTTGATGAAATGATGTGGAAAAATACTACGTGTCTTGTAATCACTCACCTGCATTGCCAAAATTCTGGTGTGCATCTCCCCCTGCCTTCGACCTCCATTTTTCTAACGCTGTGTGTCCAGGTACAGCATGGTCTTGACGTTGTCTTGCTTGTTTGACTATCTTGCGTTTGTGTTCAGCCTTTGGTTCCTTCTCTCTGAAAATTGAAATAGTGCTGGTATATTGTATTGCTAGCACTTACTGTTAGGAATTTGGCGGAGAGGAACACGCAGAGAACATCAGGAAAAAGGTAAAGAAAATAAAAAAAAATAAGAAAATTGTATAAATAAATGAGGGAAACCTGTCATAGAGGTATCCAGGAAAAATGGCCTTGGGTTCATTCTTCCTTGCATAAAAAAAAATATACAGAAATAATACAGACTCCTTCAATACTTCGTCTTAATTTAGTCCTTAATCTTAAAACTATGAGACCAAAGGAGAATTAAAGACCTCAGTTTTTGACGGTCACTAATGTAAGACTAGCAGGGATCAGATTTATTAGCCTGCATGCCACATTTTGAGTTCCTAATTAAGATATCATACAGGTAAAATCAACACATCAGTACAGGTGCATAATATCAGTGATGGTTTGTGAAGCGTGTTGTGAAGCATGTGAACTGCAGGATTTTCTATCCATCTATCTATTGCCAGCCGCCTTAATCCCTTATACGGGGTGGCCACAAACATATCGCCTCCACGTCACCCTGTCCCCCGCCATTTCACTTCCCTACTCCCACTTCACACACCCCTTCCCCATATACCTCTCCACTCCATCCCTCCATCTCATCCTTGGCCTTCCCCTCCCTCTCTCCCCCTCCACCTCAGTCGCATACACTCACCTCTTCAGTCTCTCACTCTCCATCCTCTCCACATGGCCAAATCACCTCAATGTGTTTCTCCTAACGTTTCCTATCACATCCACATCCACACCACAACGCTCCTTCACATCCTCATTTGCCAGTCCGTCTCACTATGTGACTCCACAGGCTCCTCTCAAACAACTCATTTCCACTGCTCACGCTCTTGACTTATGTCCCTCCAACAACGTCGAAGCTTCACTTCCATACGTTAGAGTTGGTATCACAATACTGTCATGTAATAAATTTTTCACTTCCGTGCTCATTTCCTTGTTCCTTATCACTGCCCTCAAGGAACCAGCAACCTTTCTTCCTTATTGTACCCTTTCAAGCACTTCACCCTCCAAACTTCCATCTTTACTCATCACGCTACCCAAGTACTTAAACGTACTCAGAGTTTCCATTTCCTCATCATTCAACCTCACTGTACATTCACTGACTTCACCTCTCTCGAAGACCATAACGTTATTCTTCCCTACATGTACTTTTAGATTCCGTTTCTTACACACTCTCCCAGACTCATCCACGAAGCCTTGCAGCTCCCCTTCGTCTTCACTTAACAACACAGTATCATCTGCGAACAACAATACAGTGAGTTCGAAACACTGCCCTGTCTCACTAGGGCCACTCCAGCATCCACTGCCCTACCTTGTATCTCTTTTATAACGCCAACCATATACAGATTGAACAACCATGGAGACATGACACATCCCTGTTTCAAACCAGTCTTCAAACAGAAAACTTCACTCAGTTCGCTATCCACACGCACTGCAGCCTTAGCACCATCATACATACCCCTCACAGCATTCAGCAACTTCCCATCTACTCCATATATTCTTAATGCTTTCCACAATCCTTGTCTATCCACCCTGTCATTTTTTTTCTCCAAATCCAGTGTTTTACAGCAAATTATTACTCGATGCAGTCCGGTATATATTATGCTTATAGGTCATGAAAATTTGCCAGTTTAATGACTACATTCATTTTGTTATGAGTATTTATTAGACTTTACAAATCTGACACATAATTATTACCAAGTTACAGTGACCTAATATATCTATCCTGGCATCATCAATATACTAAAACGTCTGGTGTCACTGTTCTGA
This sequence comes from Coenobita brevimanus, assembly GCF_032717465.1. Classification (NCBI taxonomy): domain Eukaryota; kingdom Metazoa; phylum Arthropoda; class Malacostraca; order Decapoda; family Coenobitidae; genus Coenobita; species Coenobita brevimanus. The sequence continues at coordinate 38,889,074 of NC_136971.1, forward strand.
CATGCTTCCAATACTGTTAACTGTTTAAGCCGACCAGTGCTATGAACAGTTTTATGAAATATTCTTTTTTCTCATCCATGCATTCATCAGTGCCTAGAGTAAGTGTTTTAGTTATGGAACGGTTATCTGAACTCCTCGATATGTCGATAGAGTAAGTGGGAGAGGTTTAAACGACGGAATACAGAATACGGAAAGGTCAGTGAAAGTTATATCCACATTTGAAACAATGACTGGCAGCATCCAAGGCTGAACATAACACATGAAGTAATAATGATGAGACCAGAATATCTGACAGAATAGTGAAAATTCTTTACTTATTCAACATCATGACACCTTCTCATTATTATTATTATTATTATTATTATTATTATTATTATTTAACTGGTACAACCTGATGATTATAATTGGCTCAGGTGTGAACACTGCAGGTAACTGGGTTGTCAACAGTCTCCTCTACTCCTGCCAGCGTCTAGAGATTTCTCCTAAGATGGATGAAGCTCTACTGAAGGGAAGAGGCTGTGTGTGTGTGTGTGTGTGTGTGTGTGTGTGTGTGTGTGTGTGTGTGTGTGTGTGTGTGTGTGTGTGTGTGTGTGTGTGTGTGTGTGTGTGTGTGTGTGTGTGTGTGTGTGTGTGTGTGTGTGTGTGTGTGTGTGTGTGTGTGTGTGTGTGTGTGTGTGTGTGTGTGTGTGTGTGTGTGTGTGTGTGTGTGTGTGTGTGTGTGTGTGTGTGTGTGTGTGTGTGTGTGTGTGTGTGTGTGTGTGTGTGTGTGTGTGTGTGTGTGTGTGTGTGTGTGTGTGTGTGTGTGTGTGTGTGTGTGTGTGTGTGTGTGTGTGTGTGTGTGTGTGTGTGTGTGTGTGTGTGTGTGTGTGTGTGTGTGTGTGTGTGTGTGTGTGTGTGTGTGTGTGTGTGTGTGTGTGTGTGTGTGTGTGTGTGTGTGTGTGTGTGTGTGTGTGTGTGTGTGTGTGTGTGTGTGTGTGTGTGTGTGTGTGTGTGTGTGTGTGTGTGTGTGTGTGTGTGTGTGTGTGTGTGTGTGTGTGTGTGTGTGTGTGTGTGTGTGTGTGTGTGTGTGTGTGTGTGTGTGTGTGTGTGTGTGTGTGTGTGTGTGTGTGTGTGTGTGTGTGTGTGTGTGTGTGTGTGTGTGTGTGTGTGTGTGTGTGTGTGTGTGTGTGTGTGTGTGTGTGTGTGTGTGTGTGTGTGTGTGTGTGTGAAGGTGTGCCTGTGTATGGAGGTGTGGCTGTGTGTCTCTGTAGGATATTACACAAACCATCTCCATAACGTGGTGTCTAAATATGTATATCAACATTTCGTAAAGCCTCTTATTTCCTAAGTACAGAATCACCCACTGTCTATCAATAAAGATAATATATACTTACATATATTCACACCATATTACTTCTACCAATGACATACACACACTCTGACACATAAACATAACCAATACTTTACAATATTTCCACTTTCACAAACATCACACTCCCTACACACCCATCCCATTCCCAGATGTACTTTGCCAGCATGTGGTAGTTAATTCTGCCTTTCACTCTCCCTCATATTTTCCACTTTCATATGCATCATCCCTCCTACGGACACCCATCTCCCACTGGCACCTCGTCAGCATGGGAGTTAATTCTGGCTATCACTCTCCCTCCGACTGTAAGGTCCGACCCTACACTGAACGTAGCATAGATTAATAAAGATATATATTCAAGCAAAAACTCCAGGATTATGTTAAGCTGAGAGAAGACCTTACAGAGCAACAGAAAAGAAAAATCAATTGACTCGCTCCTATGGATGTATTTATATCTCGGTGCTCTTTCTTATATCTAAAACTAATCTCTGGAGGGGTGACCACAAACAAACCGCCTCCATGTTACCCTGTCATGCATCATCAGGCTGCCTCTCCTTCAACTCACACCAGCATCGTTCATATACCTCTCCACCGCATCCCTCCATCTCATTATTCTCGGTCTCCCACTACTCGTCTCTCCACCTAACTCACATACACTCTCTTATACTCCTTTCACTCTAACTTGTCCTAATATTATTGTCTCTGTCATCAGTTCTGAGCTGTAGCAATACGAATACCAGAATATGACGCGTAAAATAAATAAATAAATAACAAGCATCATGGTAAGAACGTACGTAGAACCGTAGTACTGTATTATATTTTCCTGCCACTGAGCTACATGAAATAAGCTACAAAGGGACGAAAATCTGGGCCAAGTTAAGGTGGAAGAACTATAGGTAATCTCTCAGTCTTCATTCCACATGGCCAAACCATCTCAAGGTACCTCTCCCAACACCCTCCAGCGCATCCACATCAACACCACAGCGCATCTTTACTTTTTCAGATTAATACAGACGATTTGGCGCAGCGGAGAGAACTCGTAGCTATCAAAGAACGAATGAACAGTATCCTCGCTTACCCTTCTGTACCTCAAGAAGACGGGGAAGCTGTTTACACACTATAATTCTATCACCGAGTTAATATACACACAGCACCTGCGTCCTCCCCTTTCTCGGTTAGAGGGTGACTGATGGGATTCGGAGCTTCAAGGGTTCACAGAGTTCCAGTTCGAGACAGAAGACTCATTTCAATCATGCTCGGTAACATTTGCTTTACTGTATATTTCATTTTAACTATACTCTTTTCACTTATGTGTTATATACTTAAACATTATCATTATCTTTACATTAACCACTTCACTTTGAGAACGTCTCTTTGCCTCTGTTCATATTACTGTCAGACGATTTTAATTATCTAGAGTAAAACCTGTCGAAAATGATCGCTTATAGCATCATCATCCATTAACCTCTACGTAAGATGCGCCTTTTTAATTATATCTGCCACCGAGTCTCAAGATATTAATATATATATATTTTTTTTATTATGACATGCATATTAACATCTGACTGCCAGAATATATCTCAGCTGAATGAAATAATCTTAGTAAGTATTTAGGTGCGTTTACACTACCCATAAGATCCTCTCAGTATCCCACACATCATCTTGGCTCATCATCATCATCATCATCATCATCATCATCATCTTATCACCGTTATTATAAGATTACCCATCATATGACTACAACATGTGTGCCCATGCGTGTATTACTGCATGTGTATGCAGATATAAGATGTGTGAGTTAGAGAAAGAACAGAGGAATTACTTGGAGAAGAACAGGGAGGCTTTAGGAAGGGAAGAGGTTGTGTAGATCAGGGCCGGTATTAATAAAAACTTCTAGGAGTACTCCTAAAATTATTACTAATTGTGGTTGTAGATGAGAGTTGCTTCTAAAAGTTCCTCCTAGGAGGACTCGTAGTAGTAATTTCGCTCCTACCATGAAGTGTTACCAACACAAAGAATCTATCTATCTATCTATTGCCAGACGCCTCAATCCCGTTTGGGGTGGCCACAAACAAATCGCCTCCAAGTCGCCCTGTCCCCCACCATTTCACTGCCCTGCTTCCAACTCACACCCCCCTCTCTCATAAACCTCTCCATCCCATCCCTCCATCTCATCCTCGGCCTCCCCCTCCCTCTTCCCCCATCCATCCCACTCACATACACTCTCTTCGTCAGTCTTTCACCCTTCATCCTCTCCACATGGCCAAACCACCTCAGTGTGTTCCTCATAACGCTTCCTATCACATCCACATCCACACCACAACGCTCCTTTATATCCTCATTCGTCAGCCTGTCTCTCCATGTGACTCCACAGGCTCCTCTTAAATAACTCATTTCCACTGCTCTCACTCTTGACTCTTCCAACAACGTCCAAGCTTCACTTCCGTACGTTAGAGTTGGTATCACAATACTGTCATGTAGTAACTTTTTCACTTCCATGCTCACTTCCCTGTTTCTTATCACTGCTTTCAAAGCACCAGCAACCTTTCTTCCCTGCTGTACCCTTTCAAGCACTTCACCCTCCAAACCTCCATCCTTACTCATCACACTACCCAAGTACTTAAACGTACTCACATTTTCCAATTCCTCACCATCCAACCTCGCTATACATTCACTGACTTCACCTCTCTCAAAGACCATCACTTTACTCTTCCCTACATTCACCTTTAGATTCCGTTTCTTACACACTCTCCCAAACTCATCCACCAAGCCTTGCAGCTCCCCTTCGTCTTCACTCAACAACACAGAGGACCAGGTGACGCATCGTATTTTCATCTCCAGTGGCGATGAGTGGATGAGTTCTTCTGGCTGAATGTTGGTGACAGGTGAGGTGACTTTTTTTTTTTTTTTGAGTTCCTAGGGCAGGTGCAAATTCTCTCCCTGGGGTATTGGATTGGTGGAAATTTCCATTGTGCCTGGTGTATTCTCAGTGTGATGGGGGCTGTGTCGGGTGTGGTGGAGTTTGTTGGGGGTGGTTGTGGTGATGCTGGGGATGTGGGTGAGGGTGTGGCTGCATAACTGGCTGGTGGGCGGGAGAGGCGGCCGGATCTGGTTGTGTGGGTGGTGAGGACGGGCGTGGGTGGTGAGGTGGTGCGGCCACGTGGTGCAGTGGCTTGTCATGGGTGGATGGTTGAACATCCGGTGTTGGAGTATGTGGGGTGGTGGTGGGTGCGGGGTTGGTGCGTGTAGTGTGCAGGTGGGGAGATTGTGTGGGCATAGGGGTGGAGGCAGGTGGTGATGTGGTGGGTCCACGTGGTGTACCGGCAGGTGTGGGCGGTGGGTTGATTGTCTAGGTGGTGGAGTGTGAAGTTGCGGTGGCAGTGATGGGCAAGGGGCTGGTGTGTGGTTTGGCATCGGAGGTGGTTGGGGAGTGGGTGTGCTTGGGGGAAAATTTGGTGGGTGTAGGGGTGGTGGCGGGTTATTTGAGGTGTCGGTGACGTGGTGGGGTGACGGGGGGTGGGTCGGGGTCTCCCAGGGGACCATCCTGCAAAACAGACAGCTCCAAAACAAACTCCATGCATGTCTAATGGAAACGAATATAAAGAGGGCAAAGCTTCAATATCTCCAAGGCATTTTAAAGAGAAAAAATAATACACTATTAATGGAAATTATAGAAGAGCTGAGGGAACGCAAGAGTAAGTGGATGAGGGAATGTGAGAAGGAACTAAAAGATCTTGACCTAATTACAGAAGGGTTAAAAAATATAACAAAAGATGAACTAACCAGGAAAATATATGATGAGGACATAAAAAGGTGGAGAAAAGACATGGAAAATAAATCAAGCTTAAAGTATATAAAAAATGGAAGAAAGAAATAGGTGGAGTAGATAAAATATATAATAATACACCAGCCTCCATAATCCTGTTTAAATGCAGATCTAATACACTAAATTTAGCAAATAGAAATAGATTCAAGGGAACTGAGACAAATTGTCCAATGTGTAATGCAGAAACAGAAGACTTGATACATTTTTTATTAGACTGCACAGGATATATGGAAGAAAGAACACAACTGGTAGAATTACAACAGCCATATATACATAGGAGTATGTATAGTTGTGAGTAAAAGATGGAAGAGGAGCATAAGACAGTATGGATCAGTTGGGTCAAGGTTTGTGTGGGTAAAGTTGAAAGTTGGAATACAAATGTGGGCGATTGTGTGTGTGTATGTTCCAACGCAAGATCGTGCTAGAAGAGTGAGAGAAGAGTTCTGGACAAATGTGGAAGTGTGCATGGAAAAGTTTGGAAGGAATGAGAGAGTGTTTTTGATTGGTGATATGAATGGTAAAGTTGGGAATGTGAAGGTATGTTGGAATAGTACGTGAGTGGGGTGTGCCTGCTGAGATATATGAGAATGGGAGTGCGTTAGTGGACATTTATGCTGGGAGGGGGTTGGTGATAGCCAATACCCTCTTCAGGCATAAAATGATCCACAGGTATACATGGCGAGTGATGAGAAGGGTGGGTGGTGAACTGAATGAAAGGAAGGCAATGATTGATTATGTGTGTGTGAATGAAAGGATGCGAAGATGTGTAAAGGATGCAAGAGTGTATAGAGGTTGGGGGAGTGGACTTTCTGACCACTACTTGGTGGTGGCCAGAATTAGAATGCAAGTAAGATGGAGGAATAGAAGAAGGGAAAGACGAGAGGAAGGAGTAGTTGCAAGGAGTGTGGAAAGGTTACAAGAGGAGAAAAAGGCAGAGTATAAGAGAGAAGTGGAGGAACGATTGGCCAAATATGAATTGGAGCAGATGGGAGACGTGGAAGGTGTGTGTAAGATATTTACAGAAGAAATATGTGCAGCATGTGATGTGGTGTGTGGAAGGAAGAGAAGACGGAGGGGGGCGCAAGGAACAGCGTGGTGGACTGAAGAGGTGAGACAGGCTGTGGCACAAAAGAAGAAAGCATACAATGAATGGATGAGAAATAGGGGCGTGGAAGAAGTTGAGAGGCGGAAGAGAGAGTTATATGTGGAAAGAAAGAGAGAGGTGAAAAGATTAGTAAGAGAGAGTAAGAAGAGAGTGGATGAGGAATTTCGAAGGAATTTGAATGTAAAGTGGAGGGACTGTAAGAAAATGTTCTTGAGAGAAGTGAAAAGAGTAAGACAGGGTGGAAGTGAAGTTAGCAGGGGAGTGAAAGATAAAAATGGTAGATTACTAGTGGAGAAGGGAGAAAAAGTGAGCAGATGGAGAGAACACTTTAAGGAATTGTTGAACGTAGAGGATAGAAGTAATGCGAGTATAAGTGGCTGGGGAATGGCTGGGAGAAGGAGGGAGGTGAGAAGACAGGAAGAAATCAGTAGGATAGAAGTTGTGGAAGCAATGAAGAAAGTTAAATCGGGGAAAGCCCCAGGAATTGATGAAGTGTGTGGTGAAATGCTGAAGCATGGGGGAGAGATAGTAGTAGAATGGATGTGGAAGATGTGCAGATTGGCCTGGGAGGAAGGTAGAGTCCCGGAGGATTAGAAGGCAGGTATAATTATTCCCTTGTACAAAGGAAAAGGGGAAAAAGAAGTGTGTGGTAATCATAGGGGCATTTGTCTTCTTAGTATAATAGGAAAAATGTATGGTAGGATACTTATAGACAGAGTTAGAGAAAGAACAGAGAAATTAGTTGGAGAAGAACAGGGAGGTTTCAGGAAGGGAAGAGGTTGTGTAGATCAGATATTCGTTCTTAGATCTTTAGTGGGAAAGTTTCTAGAGAAGGGAAAGAAGTTGTATGCGGCTTTCATGGATTTGGAGAAAGCATATGACAGGGTGGATAGACAAGGATTGTGGAAAGTGTTAAGAATATATGGAGTATATGGGAAGTTGTTGAATGCTGTGAAGAGTATGTACGATGGTGCGAAGGCTGCAGTGCGTGTGGATGGTGAACTAAGTGAATTTTTCTCTTTGAAAGTTGGTTTGAAACAGGGATGTGTCATGTCTCCATGGTTGTTCAATCTGTACATGGATGGGGTAATAAAAGAGGTACAAGGTAGGGTAGTGGATGTTGGAGTGGCCCTAGTGAGAGAGGATAGTGTTTGGAAACTCCCTGTACTGTAGTTTGCAGATGATACTGTGTTGTTGAGTGAAGACGAAGGGGAGCTGCAAGGCTTGGTGGATGAGTTTGAGAGTGTGTAAGAAACGGAATCTAAAGGTGAATGTAGGGAAGAGTAAAGTGATAGTCTTTGAGAGAGGTGAAGTTAGTGAATGTACAGCGAGGTTGGATGGTGAGGAATTGGAAAATGTGAGTACGTTTAAGTACTTGGGTAGTGTGATGAGTAAGGATGGAGGTTTGGAGGGTGAAGTGCTTGAAAGGGTACAGCAGGGAAGAAAGGTTGCTGGTTCTTTGAAAGCAGTGATAAGAAACAGGGAAGTGAGCATGGAAGTGAAAAAGTTACTACATGACAGTATTGTGATACCAACTCTAACGTACGGAAGTGAAGCTTGGACATTGTTGGAAGGACACAAGTCAAGAGTGAGACCAGTGGAAATGAGATATTTAAGAGGAGCCTGTGGAGTCACGTGGAGAGACAGGCTGACGAATGAGGATATAAAGGAGCGTTGTGGTGTGGATGTGGATGTAATAGGAAGCGTTATGAGGAACACACTGAGGTGGTTTGGCCATGTGGAGAGGATGGAGGGTGAAAGACTGACGAAGAAAGTGTTTGTGAGTGAGGTGGAGGGGGGAAGAGGGAGGGGGAGGCCGAGGATGAGATGGAGGGATGGGGTGGAGAGGTATATGAGAGAGGGGGGTGTGAGTTGGAAGCAGGGCAGTGAAATGGCGGGGGACAGGGCGACTTGGAGGCGATTTGTTTGTGGCCACCCCAAACGGGATTGAGGCGTCTGGCAATAGATAGATAGACAGATATATAGAGGAAAGAAATAATATACTTGGGAATCTCCTATTTAAAACAAGTGGTATTGAAAAAAAGAAATTAATAATATTTAAATGCTGGAAAAAAAGAGAAAGGAAAGTGAAGGGGCTCAGAAATTCAGGCGACTGATTATAGCGTACACGTAGTAAGAGAAGAGGAGGTGTGACCACAGAAAGACATATAAGAAAGAGAAAAGAGAAAGAAGGAAATCGTTTAGAGGTGCCGTTGTAAAGGCAATACCTCAACAACATCACATCACAACACAAACAGTAAACATCTAGTGAGTTAGAGTTGTTGTGAGTGGGAGATTATAGAAACTTTGACCATTTTTGTTTTTACTTTATTAAGACCGGCTCATTTATCTGGTTGTGGCATCAGAATCAAGATACATTTTGTGGGACGTACAGACGTAAGTTACTCTGTTGGTAAGCCTAATGTTAAATTTCAGAACTGAGGGCTTATAGGAAAAACTGGTCAAAATAGAATTGTAGGAGAGCGTGGCATGTTTGTTACATACCTAATTCATGTATGTTCATTTTGATTTCCTTTCTATATGAAGGATTTTTGGTGAATGTACGCTTTAAGCAGCAGAAAGACATTACCAATTAAAATTCACATTCCTCAAGCTTGGTTTCAGTTTTTTCCTGGCTGCTTTCAGGGTGGTAAATGACCTTTTCCTACTGAAAATTTTTTCCTGTTATTATCATCACATTCCTTAAGCAGTACCTGAGGTTGTTTGTTTCCGGCATAATGGAAGAAACCACATAAAGGTGGATTTTGTTTCCCATTTCCCACTAGCTCTTAATCCATGCAAAAAGATTTCCAGATATTCATATGGTTTGCTGGTTGTCCAACAGTATCTGATGATAAACCTCGTAGAAAGTCTCTTGGAAGTTAAACAGAATGAGGTCTATGGTTTCACCATGATCATACTGTAGTGTGATATACAGTAATCCCTATACTATCCGGACACCCACTTTCCGGACACCCCATTTACCGGACATTGTGGGCCTGGACCTTCAGAACCCAAAAATGGCCAAAAAACGAAAAAAATCCTCCCCCAATCCAATTTTTTTTCCCTCCTGTAATTTGAAATTGCTGCGCGGCACCGAACAGCTGTTTACACCATGGTCTCTTCCCCCCTTCCTTCCTCCCCCCTCCCCCCTCTCCTGTCAGTATTGCCATTTGATATTTTTCATTAACAAATGTTTGCCAATTTGGTAATGAAAAATTCATTTGGTAACGAATTAGAATAATGCATTACCATATGGATTTTTCACATGTATGAGGATACACAGGATGGAGATGGTGGATTGTCTGCTCATTCTGATTAATCTACAAGCCTACATAACATGAAAATAATCAACATGCTGTTAATTATACGAAGAGTGATTGCATGTACTGTATTTCCACTTGTATATATAATTAGTGAGGAATAAATGCTAGCTTTACGAATTTGGTAATGAAAAGTTAAATTTGGTACCGGTAATGAAAATTGAGGAGTTTGGTAATGTGGCTGTTGCGATCTGGCAACTCTGTTTCCCCGTCACCAACACTCCAACAGTTACTGCTTTACTTCGATCGCGAGTGGGTGTTTATTACAGTGGATGCCACACGTGCTCGTTTTTTGTGAATAAACAGTGAATAAACTACAATACCTCTCCAGTAGACCACATCCATGTGTTGAGCAATGTTCATCCGAGAGAAGAGTTCATTACGAACGCGATGATTCACCTGCAGGAGATATTGAAAACCGACTTTGAAAATTGTTTCACCCAGTGGAATGAATGCTGGGTTACGTGTGTCAAGTCAGAAACTAACTACTTTTGGGGGGATTAGTGTCGTAGCTCAACAGGTTAACTATTTATTATTTTAGAGCCAAAGGTCGGATACTTTCTGAACAGACCTCGTATGTGTAACATACTCATGGCTGTTCAATATACATTCCACATACTGTGTATGGATGGGTTGATTAGAGATTTAAAAAAAAAAAGTCAAGCTATTGAGAGAGGGATGAGGACAGTAAAGAGTGGTAAAGGGTGGATTATCTCAAACATGGTGTGGGCTGATGATGCTGTGTTAAATGCCGAACAAGAGATTTGAAGATTGGTGCAGACTATTATGAATATTTGTGAGCATCGTGATCTGAAAGCATATGTAAATAAGAGCAAAGTGATGGTTGCTGAGGGAGAAGTTGACTCCCAGTGTGATGTGATGGTGTATGATGAGAGACTTGACTTGGTGACAGAGATTCAGTACAGAGGTGGTATAGTGGAGAGTGGTAAATGTCCAAAGGAAAGGAAAAGTGGAGTCTCACAGGAAAAGAAGGTAGCAGTTGCTATGAAGATACTGATGTAAAACAGGTCCAAGTATATTGGCTATGCTTGAGGACTACATACAGGAGTTTCCCTGCCCACAGTAACATTTGAGTATGACATTGGTGTGAAATGAAAAGCTTAGAGTAAGTACAGTAGAAATGTAGTTTTGGGGGAATGAGTGTGGAATGTGGATGGGATGAGAAATATAGTGTGAGTCATGAAAGATGTGGAGTGAGGAAGTCTATGGACAGTAGAGTGTGTTTTTAGATGGTAGGGTAATTTGAAGAGGATGGATGTAAATACTGTAGTATAGCGAAAAGGGTATATCTGTTTAAACATAAAGGTTGGAGGAGGACCAAGAAAGTGGACAGATATGGTGAAGGAGTGTGTGAGAAAATGAGTCATGGAGGTTGATAAGGCTAGGCAACTGTCAAGGGATCAAACTGCTTGAAAGAATTTTGTACTAAAGTATAATGTGGTTTGGCACCTCTGTTTTTAACACGTGATTGACAGTCGTCAGAGTGGTTCTAGCTGATCAATAAGGTGAAGTGCATAAGTGTGGTAAGTTATGCTTGTGATGTGGAGTCAGATTCCAAGAGTTTGAATGGTGAGTGAATAAGAATATGGTTCATTTAACTAGGCATGCTGTTGATTAGTTCTCCTCCTGCCATTTCTCTTTTCTGTCCTCTGGCCCTGTCTCAGTGAAACCTTGGTTGGGAAAAATATGTTGGGATGATGATAATGAAAATGATGAAGCTCAAGAAAACTCAAAGGTAATGCAAGAGAGGGTAACATCCTCTCTTGCTTTAGACTTTACCAAAAAATATTTTCATTACTAATTCTCCTTTTATGTTCAATCTATGTATCTATCTATCTATAGCCCGACGCCCTAATCCTACAAAGGGTGGTCCCAGACAAAACGCCTCCAAGCCATTCTGTCACCCACCATTTGACTGCACTCCCCTCAACTCACTCCCTGCTACCTCATATACCTCTCAACTCCATCCTTCCAACTCATTCTCGGTCTTCCCCTCCCTCTCCCTCCCTCCACTTAACCTACATTAACCTTCTTAGTCAGTCTTTCATTCTCCATTCTCTCCACATGTCCAGATCACCTCAGTGTATTTCTCCTAATTTTCCCAACCACATCCACATCCACCCTACAACGTTTCATCGATTCTTCATTCGTCAACCTGTCCCTCCGTGTCACTCCACATGCTCCTCTCAAGTAAGACATTTCCACTGCTCTCGCTCTTGACTTGTTCCCTTCTAGCAAGGTCCATGCCTCGCTTCCATACGTCAGGATAGGGATCACAATACTATCATGCAGTGACCTCTTAACTTCCATATTCACCTCCCTATTTCTCATCACTGCTTTCAGTGAAACAACAACCTTCCTTCCCTGTGGTACCCTTTCAAGCATTTCATCCCCAAAAGTTCCATCCTAACTCATCACACTACCTAAGTACTTGAATGCACTCACATTCTCAATATCCTCACCATCCAACCTCACTGTACATTCTGTGCCTTCATTCCTCTCAAACACAATAACATTACTTTTCTTTATATTAACTTTCAGATTCCTCTTCCTACACACTGTCCCAAATTCATTCACCAAACCTTGCAACTCCCATTCATCTTCACTCAACAGTACTGTATTATCAACAAACATCAATACCGGAATCTTCCAAATCTCACCCTCATTCATTAGAGCCACCCACACATCCACTGTCCTACCTTGCACCTCCTTTGCAACGCCATCCTTGTATATATTAAACAGCCATGGAGACATCACACATCCCTGTTTCAGTCACACACTGAGATCAAAGAACTCACTCAGCTCACCATCCACTCGCACTGTAGCCCTAGCTCCTTCGTACATACTCCTCACAGCACTCAACAATTTCCTCCACTCCATAATCATATTCTTAACGCCTTCCACATACCTTGCCTATCTATTCTGTCATAAGCTTTCTCCAAGTCCATGAAGGCAGCATACACTTTCTTTCCCTTCTCTAGATACTTCACTAAACATCTTAGAACAAATATCTGATCTACACACCCTTTTCCATTCCTAAATCCCCCTTGTTCTTCTCCAACTGGCTTCTCCATTATATGCCTAACCCTATCAATGAGTATTCTACCATATATTTTTCCAGTCACACTAAGAAGGCAAATACCCCTATAGTTAACACATACTTCTCTCTCCCCTTTTCCTTTGTATAAAGGAACAGTCATACCTGATTTCCAGTCCTCTGGAACCCTTCCCTCTTCCCAGGCCAGTCTACACAACTTCCATTTCCACTCCACTACAATCTCACCCCCATACTTCAGCATTTCACCATACACTCCATCAATTCCTGGGGCCTTTCCCATCTTGATCCTCTTCTTTGCTTTCACTACTTCCGCCCTACTGATCTCTTCTTCCCTCCTTTCATTTCCTCTCCCAGCCATTCCCCAACCATTTATACTCGCATTGCTCTCACTGTCTACATTTAAGAAATCCTCGAAGTGCTCCTTCCATCTCCTCAATTTCTCTCTCTTCTCCACCAACAATCTATCATTCCTATCTTTCACTCCCCAGCCATTTCCCCTTTCACACTGTCTTACTTTCTTTACCTCCTTCCAAAACAATTTCTTACTCACCCTCCACTTCACACTTAGACTCCTCCCAAACTTTTCATCCACTTTCTTTTTACTCTCCTTCACCAATCTCTTCACCTCCCTTCTCCTCCCCACATATACTTCTCTCTTCTCTCTCATCTTCTCCTCTACGTATGCTTGCTAGCCAGTCAATACATGCCTTTTTCTTTTATTCCACAGCTCGTTTCACCTCATCATTCCACCATGGTGTCTCTTGCACACCCTTGCATCACCTCCTCATTCCACAAACCACCTCACACGCTGCACCTATCCCTTCCGTGAATATCTTACACACATCATCCACCCCTTCCATCTGCTCTAACTCATACCTTCCCAATCTTTCTTCCTCTGTGCTCTTATACTCTGCCATTTTCTCACTACCTTGTAACTTCTCCACTCTTCTCACAGGAGCTGTTTCCTTCTGTCTTCCCCTTCGTCTCTTCACCCATTTTCTTTGCAGCCTGACCTTGGCCATCACTAAGTGATGGTCCGAAATTCCATTCCTCCAACCTCTCCACATTCTTGCATCCAACACTTGTCTTCTCATTCGCTCATCCACACACACATAGTCTATCATTGCCTTTCGTTCAACAAGTTCACTGTGCCATCCTCCTCATGACTCTCCATGTATACCTGTGGATCATCTTATGCCTAAAGAAGGTGTTGGCTATTGCCAACTCCTTACCAGAACAGATGTCCAGCAAAGCACTACCATTCCCATCTACTTCAGCTGGCACACCCCACTGACGAACCACTCCATCCACTTGTACATTCCTAACTTTCCATTCATGTCTCCAATCAAAAACACTCTCTCGCTTCTCTCAAACTTGTCCATACATGCTTCTACACTTGCCCAAAACTCATCTTTCACTCTTGCCACTCAGTCCTCTGTCGGCACATACACACATACAATCACCCAAGCTTGTCCACCTACTTTCATCCTCACCTATACAATCCTTGCACCCACTGTTCCATACTGTCTTGTATTCTTCTTCCACTTCTTGCTTATCATCAGACATACTCCCTCTCTTGTCCTCCCATTCTCATTGACTCCGGAATATATTCCTAAACCGAATTCCCATTCTCTCACCCTTTCATTTTTCCGTTTAGTTTCAGTCAGTCCACGTACATCCACTCCTGCATCCTCAAGCACCTGAACAGTCTCTCTTTCTTTCATTTCATCATTCACTCCTCTCACATTCCATGTCCCTACCATTAGAATGTCCTTTGTCCGTTCCTTAGTCGTCAAAGTATGTTCCGTCCTGGTCCGAGGCACTTTATTCGCTAGTTTAGTTAGTTCTTTTTACGGTGTGGGGCACTAACCCACCACCAACCCTTTTAATCGCCTCATACGAAAAGCAGGGATACTTGGGGAGAATTCTTGAAAACCCCCCTACTTGTAGTTAAAGAGAAAGTTTCATGTTTGGTGACAGTGTTTGTTAACCTGTTAGTGTCAGGTGACATAGTGGTGAAATCTGCAGTCAGGTCAATGGTGAGATTGGTGCTGGGTGTAGCAGTGGTCATGTTGCTGATGAAGGCGACGATGGAGTTGTTGACATGGTGGAGGAGGTTCTCAGGACAGCTGTCAACAGAAAGGCGGAGGTGGGTGGGGTGTCCTCCCCCGTGCAGGAACTTGCCCACCACCACCCAAATGTTGTAACAGAAGGCCACCAGGAATCCTAACACTGCACCCTGAAGATTGTGGTTTGGTCATATGAATCTGTGGTTTTATGTGGACATCATTTGAAATAAAATACTACTTGCATGTGTTATAATATTGCCCTCCATATTCCCAGTAGACCTGATATTAAAAAGGAAGAGGATCAACTGGGATAACAGTCCCATATCCTCTATTCTTACTCTCGGCAGTTTTGCAGCAATCCTCTGATCTAGGTCCTGCACTGGTAATAAACTAGTTCGTGTGGCCTTTTGATATGAAGTGTGATTATGGTGACTGTGTTAAGGAATTCAAGGTATGGTGTGTTGGCACTGAGTGAGGCAAGGATGAACGGGCATGAAGTGGAGGAGTGAGAAGATGTGAAATGTATAGGTCAGGTATATATGCGTGAGTGGATGGTGTAAGGAAGGAGTTGCTCTGTTGATGAATGATGTATAGCAGAGGAATGAAAGATCATAAATTTGTCAGCATGAGGTTTATATATGCCAAGTTCCAATCTGGGAGAAAAATGTGATAATAAAAGACACATTTGGTGATGGGAGAGAGAGTAACCTTGACACTGGTGGTATGAACATAAGAGCAGTAGACAGGACTGAACTTATGCTGTAGCTAATTATAATGATACAAATAATTCTTCCTTTGTGCATTATTGTGAAGTACAAAATTTTGCTGGTGGAAAATATGAAATCTACAAGAATTACACAGCAGTGTATTGAAATAATTGACATCCATTGATAATGAGAGTGATTATGAAGAAATGTATGATAAATGAGAGGAAGAGTAAGTTGTAAAACCTGTGACATCTTTGCTTCCCTACATAGTTTCAAGATGTACAGTGATTATGAAATACTAGGCTATATAAGAATGAAAGAATCAGCAATAATTATTTTATGTCATGATTTATATAAAGCAATCCGTGCTGCTTCTGTCATAATAATACAAGGATTGTACAGTTCTGGTGGCCTCTCCTGGCTAGCCCTTTGCATGCAGTACAGTATGCTTCACTAATCAAAGAACTTTCCAGCCAACGTAGCAGCCATCTTCATACAAGTTCCTTATCACACACCACTCATAAGAAGGTAATGATTTGCATTTACTTATTCTGCGTGATGTGCTTGACCATTAGGAAGGGCTAAACTTTAGTTTTGAAAGACCTGATACCTCCTCCCCTCTCAAAACCCTGTGTGGGAGGTAATGCCTGAAAGATACAGTAAATCCCTGTAGTTGTAGGTTACATATATAAATTCTTGACTATTAATAATATGCTCCTCATGGGGCAACGTAGGATTGGATGATGAAATGAAATAACAATACTTTTATGTGGAGAGTGTAAACCTGTGCCCACCTTTGCGTTGACCCAGGGTGTGCACATGCCAGCCAGGAAGACGCCTAGGATTGGTCCCTTGACAGATCCTGAAATGCTGTAGAAGATGTGGAAGATGTTGCCCAGGTTGCCTGCCAGCATACCCACACAGATGCCAGATAGGCCCATCACCACAGCTGCCACCAACATGCAGCATCAATACATAGTTCCACAATATAGTGTCTACCAGAATGTAAGGAAACTGTTTTGCAGTACTGTATGCTGATGATACAATCTGGTTCCACTGTATAAAATTATAAATGCCATGGACAACATGCAGTGCTGAGTGTGTATTGACAACACAGGGAATGATTTTTAAAGTTTATGGACCCCTCAAAACTGCTGAATTATTGCTGATAACATGAGAAGAAAGCCTTACATATGAGCTTGAGGACTCTGGTGGCTGAGGCATCTGACATCCTGCTGAAGTATGGAATATCCTTCAGAAAGTCCTCCCACAGCAGGCAAGCCATAGAGTTACTGTAGCTGGACAGCGAACTGTGTTGAAAGTGGGACATTGTTTGGTAATTATGAATGTGTTGTTTGAAAGGGAAATTTTCCCTCGAGCTAGACCTTACTAGATCATATAGCCCTGCTAGGCGACAGGAGGGCGCTACCCATCCCGGCATGGTAGCTGCCGGCGTGGGTCAAACTCACGACCCTCCAGTCCCAAGTCCGATGCTCTACCACTGTGCCACCCTGACCCCATGTGTTGTTTGATAAATACATAGATGACAACTTTATCATGAAATTTATAATCTATGATTATTTTTCTTGCATGACTAATGTAAGTGAAAGCTAAAGTTTGAAATGTGGCAAATAGTCACTTAAAGTGGAAGGCTAATGTGTGATTTGAAAGTTGTGATATGGAGAAGGAAATTGAACAAAATGGCTGCAGGAGAACTTCAAAAAGGAATATATACTAGGCTCAGCATTGTCATGTGGATGGAAGAAACTGACTTGATAGTAAAAAAAAAAAAAAAAAAAAAGGAAAGTGATCTACTGAGAAATGCGGAATAATATATCCTTGGATAAAAATTGATGTAGTTGAGAACAGAAGCACAATGGAGTTGTTTCCTCCAAGAACTGTAGCCTATACTGCCTCCGGTGTGACAACATGGAATACTTATATTTTGTGAGGAAAGAACATACACAGTAGATGATGGAAGAATGAGATACTGTACAGCAGTTCAAACAAATGGACAAATAAAGGTGTATACAAGACATGAAGATGTAGAAACTGATGAAGCGAAGAATTAGTAAATGAATGCACTGTATTGAAGATTCTTGCAAAGAGTTATGTATGATTCAATTATGGCATTATCTCTCATATTGCTGTGTATGCACTTACTGAGATGAGTTATCCCAAAGAAAAAGACCTGTTCAATGCCAGCCTCAACTCAGGTGTGGAACAGTGCCCCTTGTGGGATACACTTTTAGCCTTTAGCAACTTCAGTGCAGTTACTGGCACGGACAGGGAAGGCTTTGAAGATTGTGTATAAGTACGGTAGGTCCCCATGGCTTTAGAACCAGGAATTTCAATAGTTCTAACATTCTGTATTTTAAAAAATCCCATAAGTTGGAAATTTCTGCATCCAGATTCCAAAAGCCTTATCTTCACTGCTGGACTTGTTACTCCATTGTTGAAGGGGTTGCTAAGGAGACTGACTACCTTGTTGTAAGAACTCTGGAGCATCCTGCAGAACTGCTTGGTTTTCAGGAAAACAGAGTTCTTTACTGCAGTTCACAGACTTGATGTTGCTGCTCTAAGGCTACAGATGAAAAATGGGAAAATCTCGGGATGCCATGTATAACTATTCAGTCTTGAGTATGGAATGCACTGATGAGTATGCAGTGACAGTCAGAAGTCAGGTTGGTGTGGTCAGTGCTGTTGATGACCCTTTTGTGTGGAAGGGTACTCATAAGTGTGTTACTGTGGGAGAAGCTGATGAATGTGTTGTTGAGTGCCCAAGATCAAGTAGGGGATTTATCTCACCAGGGATGCTAGCAACAGTTGATGGGTTATGCTTCTAGACTGGCTAGGGACTGAGGGCCACAAAGATTTCTGGCTTGTCGGTCAAGAGTTTACCAAGAACGGACAAAGAGAGGTATGTTAGGGAAATTCATGAGGAGTTAGAGGGTGGCTTTCAAGTACAGTAAAAGTCCTGTAATCCGAATGCCAGGGGGCCGAGGGTCTTTCGGACTTTTTTTTTTTTTTTTTTTTTCAGATTAATGAGGGGACCTCTGAAAACATTAGAAATAAGTACAGGATCATTAAATAAACCTTTAAAATGATATGGGTTATTGTTTTACTCACCGGAAATACAAAGAATTGTAGATGAATAGTTGCAGGCAGGTAAGTACATCCAAGTCGAAGAGCAAGTCCAAACCAGATAAATCTTTAGATAAAACCCAGAAAATTTTTTAAAAGCCCAGAAAAAAAAAATTGCCTTGCAATATTCGGAGTATTGGGATGTTTGGATTATTGGTGATCGGATTGGAGGAATATTACTGTAAATGGGACTGCTGGGTCTTGATAGCAGGCTGTGAAGCCTATGCCCAGAGTCGGACACAAAAAAAAAAAAAAAAAAAAAAATGACCTTCGTCCTGCTATCAAGCCCTAAGGAAACTCTGCTCCAGACCTGCCTCTCAGGTTAACTCTGCTGAGATAGTAGGTAGATGGCTTGTGTCTAGAGTGAGTGACTAGAGGGCTCATTGGCCTGAATACTTAAAGCAGTTGTGTATAGCAGAACCCAACATGGAACTTCCATCGGCTGATGTGCAGTCGCTAGCTGCCATCACACCAGTCTACAATGCCATGTCTTCCTTAGATGAATACAGGAAGGCAGTGACAAGGCTGAAAAGTGGTAGAGCGACTGGTCTTCGTGGCATCCGGCCAAACTGATCAAAGCTGGGGAAGAAGCCATATATTGGGATTACTTGCAGTAATATGGGGGTGAGATTGTAGTGGAGTGGATATGGAAGTTATGTAGACTGGCTTGGGAAGAGGGAAGGGTTCCAGAGGATTGGAAATCAGGTATAATTGTTCCTTTATATAAAGGGAAAGGAGAGAGAGAGAAGTATGTGGTAACTATGGGGGTATTTGCCTTCTTAGTGTGACAGGAAAAATAAATGGTAGAATACTCATTGATAGGGTTAGGCATATAACGGAGAAGCCAGTTGGAGAAGAACAAGGGGGATTTAGGAAGGGAAGAGGGTATGTAGATCAGATATTTGTTCTAAGATGTTTAGTGAAGTATCTAGAGAAGGGAAAGAAAGTGTATGCTGCCTTCATGGACTTGGAGAAGGCTTATGACAGAACAGATAGGTATGGTATGTGGAAGGTACCAAGAATATATGGAGTGGAGGGGAAATTGTCGAGTGCTGTGAAGAGTATGTACGAAGGAGCTAGGGCTACGGTGCAAGTGGATGGTGAGCTGAGTGAGTTCGTTGATCTCAGTGTGGGACTGAAACAGGGATGTGCAATGTCTCCATGGGTGTTTAATATATACAAGGATGGGGTTGTAAAGGAGGTGCAAGGTAGGGCAGTGGATGTGGGGGTGGCTCTGATGAATGAGGGTGAGATTTGGAAGATTCCGGTGTTGCTGTTTGCTGATCATACAGTGTTGTTGAGTGAAGATGAATGGGAGTTGCAAGTTTGGTGAATGAATTTGGGACAGTGTGTAGGAAGAGGAATCTGAAAGTTAATGTAAACAAGAGTAAAGTTATGGTGTTTGAGAGGAATGAAGTCACAGAATGTACAGTGAGGTTGGATGGTGAGGATATGGAGAATGTGAGTGCATTCAAGTACTTGGGTAGTGTAATGAGTAAGGATAGAACTTTGGGGATGAAGTGCTTGAAAAGGTACAGCAGGGAAGGAAGGTTGTTGGTTCACTGAAAGCAGTGATGAGAAATAGGGAGGTGAGTATGGAAGTTAAGAAGTCGCTGCATGATAATACTGTGATCCTTACCCTGACGTATGGAAGCGAGGCATGGACCTTGCTAGAGGGGAGCAAGTCAAGAGTAAGAGCAGTGGAAATGACTTACTTGAGAGGAGCATGTGGAGTGATATGGAGGGACAGGTTGACGAATGAAGAAGTGAAGGAACGTTGTGGGGTGGATGTGGTTGAGAAGATTAGGAGAAATACATTCAGGTGATTTGGACATGTAGAGAGAATGGAGAATGAAAGACTGACGTAGGTGAGGTGGAGGGAGGGAAAGAGAGGGGAAGACAGAGGATGAGGTGGAAGGATGGAGTTGAGAGGTATATGAGGGAGGGGGGAGTGAGTTGGTGGGAGGGTAGGCAAATGGTGGGTGACAGAGCGACTTGGGGGCGTTTTGTCTGGGGCCACCCTTTGCGGGATTAGGGCGTCGGGCTATAGATAGATAGACTTGGTAGCAGAAGTTGTTCGATGTACTGGTATAATTCCTCCTAACTGGACAAGGTATTTGGTTAGCTCTGTTTGGGAAGGGAACGGAGATCAGTGCGACTGCAGTAACTACCACGGTGTTATGGTGTTCAGTGGTCCAAGAAAGGGTCTTGCTCATATGCTGTTGATGGATATCCAGGACCATTCGCTTACGATTCAGAAGCCTCGGCAATCTTCACCCAAGAAGTCTACACTTGATTGGATTCTAACCATTGTGAGTCTCAGTAAGGGTTGCTGGCAGCCTGCATCAGTCTCAAGAAGGCGCTTCACTCAGTAAATGTGGCAGCAGTAGGAGGACACCTATTCCCCTGGCACCCCCACAATGATTATCCAGTTGATAACCGGCTTGTATTTAACAGTGTGTGTGTGTGTGTGTGTGTGTGTGTGTTCTACTGCTTGCCCATTGCGTTTATTTCTTTCATTTTTCAGTGTGAGAATAATGATGAAAAGTGTGAGGGTCATGACGAAAGATGTGATAGTGATGATCAGGATCGAATCCAAGAATATTTTAAGGTGTTGTCCATACACAATCCCGAAGTGATGAGCAATTGGCAGTTGGTATCATTTGCTCTTTTATTATATTTTCAGACTTTTGACCCGATGATGAAGTGCTGTGAACATGGATGTGAATATTGTTTGTGTATTGGTATTATTCGTACCTTTCGTTTCGTTTATAAAGGCTCCAACGTGCTTGCATGCTCCGCCCTTGGTCACCTAATGGTGTCTCTTCACGCTACTTGATCTCTGGCAGCTCCCTATTTAGTCCTTTATCCCAGAGGCCACACTCTATAACTTATCCCAGGTCTTTTTCGGTCTGACTCTCACAACCCAATTCCCAACGTGAATAGGTTGTATCACATTTCTATCGTTTACTCATTTTTGAAGGATCTAACACGTTTGCGTGAATCGGTCTTGGTCATCTAATGGCGGCTGTCCATGCTGCTCAAACTCTGGCAACTTCCCTATTCAGTCCCTTATCCCTGAGGTCACACTCAGTGACCTCGTCCCAGGTCTTTTTCGGTCTACCTCTCGCAACTCCCAACATTAACACTTCTCAAATTCTGCAGCCAATTATCATCCCTCATCCTCTACACATACCCAGACCATCTCAATCTACTGCTGTTCATTACAGCACCAATACACTCCAGTCCCATCCTATCCCTCAACTATTCCACTGTAAACCAAGCCCCCTCCCCCTCAGGTCTCACACTCAAGGACGCACTGCATATCCACATAATCATTGTCATCTCTATACGTTTGAGCCTGCGACTATCCTCTTCCTTTACTGCTCAAGTCCCACTACCATACGGCATTACACTGCAAACACATGCTGCATACTTAGATCCCTTAGCATGGAGGGAGAGCCTTCTCAATGTCAGGAGAGACAACAGCTCCCAGAACTTCTTCCGACCACTCCCCACTCCAGCCACAGAGCTAGCTCCTTCCCCACCTCCAGCACATAATATGTCTCCCAAATAACAAAACTCTTCCACACACTCAAGAGACTCACCAACAAGTTCAATCCTTTCATGCCTGACAATCTCCACCTGCTCTCCCCGACACACCACACACATGAAATCAGCATTATCTCTCAATCTACCTCTAATATCGCCACACCTCTCATGCAACCATTTATCACAGACACTGCACAAGATGGAATTACTTCCCACGCCCTTCTGGCAAATCGCACGTGGCCACTCTCCCTCCTCTTTGATAGTACCGCCCCCAGCCCTAGATATCATCACTTTTGTTTTATCTGCATTTGCTCGTAAACCCTTGTGCCCCATACCATCTCTCCACTTCGTAAATCTTTCCTCCGCCCCCTTTTCATTCTCTGCAATCAACACCAAATCATCAGCATACAACATCTCCCACGAGAGTCCATTTCTGAAGTCACGTGAGAGGGCTTCAAGTACCATGATAAACAACAAGAGGCACAAGACTGACCCCTGATGCACACAAGCATTCATGGAAAACTCATCACTCCACTCTCCATTCACCCTTACCTGGGTGCGAGCACCCACATACATGGCCACAACCACCCTAACTAGCCACTCCTCCAGCCCAAGCTTTCTCATTGCCCACTTCACCAACTCTCTAGGGACTCTGTCAAAGGCCTTTTCAGAATCAACAAAAACAAAGTACAGTTCCCTTTTCTTTTCTACATATTTTCCTGAAGTTGTCGAACAATGAACATAGCATCAGTGGTCCCTTTGCCTGGCATAAACCCAAATTGCACCTCATCAATATTCACTCTTTCTCTATTATACCTTCTAGAACTCTTTCCATTATCTTCATTATTTGGTGTAAAAGCTTTATGCCTCCATAATTTCCTTTTTCCAGGGCATCACCCTTCCCCTTGTACACATTTCTATGGAGGAAGAAAATAATAAGGGAAAGACCCAATTTGTATGTGTATATTGCAGAGTGACGCAAATAATGCTTCACTAAAGTCATGTGGCAGTATCTTATGTGTTGTGGGAATGGCTCAGTCTGCTAGTAAGGGCGCGGATGATGGAATATGCGTATGAAAAAAATATGCGATGCAAGATAGATACTGGTAAAACTGAGTGATGATAAAGGATGTAAGAGTGATGATAAAGGATGTGAGAGTGATGATAAAGGATGTGTGAGTGATGATAAAGAATGTGAAAATGATGATAAAGTATGTGTGAGTGATGATGGATGTGAGTGATGACAAAGGAAGTGTGAGTGATGATACAGAATGTGAGTGATGATAAAGGATAGTATTGATGAGTGTCAGAGAGAAGATGAAGGATGTGAGGGTGATGATAAAGGATAGTGTTGATGGATGTGAGTGATGATAAAGGATAGTGTTGATGGATGTGAGTGATGATAAAGGATGTTAATGAAAGTGATGATAAAGGATAGTGTTGATGGATGTGAGTGATGATAAAGGATGTTAATGAAAGTGATGATAAAGGATAGTGTTGATGGATATGAGTGATGATAAAGGATGTTAATGAAAGTGATGATAAAGGATAGTGTTGATGGATGTGAGTGATGATAAAGGATGTTAATGAAAGTGATGATAAAGGATGTGGATGAAAGTGATGATAAAGGATAATGATGATGGATGTGAGTGATGATAAAGGATGTGGATGAAAGTGATGATAAAGGATAGTGTTGATGGATGTGAGTGATGATAATGGATGTGAGCAGTGGCGTACCGAGGGGGGGGGGTGGCATGAGGCCATGGCTCCCCCTTCTGCAAATTATCTATCTATCTTTCTATCAATCTATCTATCTATATCTATATCTATCTCTCTCTCTCTCTCTCTCTCTCTCTCTCTCTCTCTCTCTCTCTATATATATATATATATATATATATATATATATATGTATATATATACTGTATATGCAAACTATCCACTGGAGAGATGAAAGGAGCGACAGTGAGTACATTCGTACATTACATCTTCAGACAGAGTGAGACAGAAACGTAAAGGGTAGAGGTCTTTTATGCACACCCGCAGCAGGTAGTGGCACACAGAACAATGGATGACCTGAATTTTTACCTGCGGCTTAACCCATGGTCACCTGCAGCAGGGAGTGGAACACAACAAAGGATGACCTGAATCTAAAAATGCACGTGACAAAGGTGGAGGGAGTAGGAGGGGAGGAAAGGGGAGTGGGAGGGAGGGGGAAGGGGAAGAGGAGTAGGGGAAGGAAGAAGGGGAGAGGGGGTAGGGAGGAGGGGATAAATACTGCTGCTTAACTTAAGACCTAGAGGATTAATGCTTGGTGTGTCCCACACAGGTGTAACTACACCACCAGGAGATGACAGGGAACAATCACTTGTTAGTCTGGGGGATACTGCATTAAAATTAATTCAGTTAACAATTTATCACACTTAAAATGACCATAGCTCATGTTTACATTCTTTTCATATGTGCCAGAAATTAGACAAGATTCTATTACATTTCTTTCATCTAAGCTTTTAGATCTTGCTAGAATCTTGGAGCCTGTCCAGTCAATATTGTGATCACTGGATGCTTTGTGCTGAAATAAACCACTACTCTGTTGGGCTGTCCTTACACTGTATTTATGTTGTGAGATTCTAGTTTCCAAATCTTTTCCAGATTGTCCTATGTAAAATTTGTTACAGCTTTTACACGGGATTTTGTAAACAACGCCTGAATTACTGAAAGGGCTGTTCTTGATGAGGGTTTTTTTTGATGATGTTATATTTGAATACTACTTGTACATTGAGTTTCCTCAGTATGTGAACAACATCAAGAAAATTTTCATGGAAGGGGAGGACATGGGTTCTTCTAATGTTCTGGCGATCTGGCTTATTAGTTTTCCTTTCAAGGAATCGTTTCTTGGTTGTGTTGTGGCACTGAGTTAGTATGCTTTGTGGATATTTTAGCTTCTTTCCAATACTCTGAATCATTTTTAGTTCATCATCTAAAAATTCTGGGTCTGAAATTCTATATGCTCTTAGGTACATGGATATGAATGCAGATCTTTTTACATTAATATGATGGTTTGAATAGTAATGAACATATGACATTATATTTGTAGGTTTTCTGTATACCTTAGTCTTCAAATGACCTCTACCCTTTACGTTTCTGTCTCACTCTGTCTGAAGATGTAATATACGAAAGTACTCACTGTCGCTCCTTTCATCTCTCCTGTGATTAATATCCTCCAACGGCCATACCACGTTGAGTACACCGCTTCCCGTCCGATCAGCGAAGTTAAGCAACGTTGGGTCTGGTTAGTACGGATGGGTGACCGCCTGGGAACACCAGATGCTGTTGGCATAACGTTCTCCCTACGTGTCAAGTGGGGTTGGTGGAGGATTAGTACCCCTCCCTGTAAAACAATTATCTCTAAGACCTTGGCCACCCCGTTTGGGATACATGGCGTCTGGCAATGAATGATTGATTATATATATATATATATATATATGTGTGTGTGTTCTGGTGTCAACATTGTTTTCCATATGAAGTTGTAGTATCACACATTTTACATAATAATTTTTAAAGCTGTTTAGTCATAATTAACAGTGTGTAATGAAGTGTGAATGATAAACAACCAAATATCATTTCGCTGTTAGCTGTGGTATAGGAAGATGGTGGATGGCAGACCACAAGTGCCACCCTGTTTCAATTATAAAATGAAGGTTAGAAGAAGTGAAAAGATATCTGAATAGTGCGTAAGTGTAAAGTCCTGGGGAACCATTTATTATGTTGGTATATGTGAATGTACTTAATACCATTCTATAGAGGTGTATAATGTGCTAGCAGAGTTGTCATTTATCTCTACTTTTTGCATAAGCCCAGAGTATATGTAAAGTGTTGGCACCTCACTTTTAGCTGACAGCATCGCGCCTAAGTCGGCACGGTGAGCGTACAGCGTCAGAAGAAGTCATATAGTTATCAAGGGAGGTGGTATCGCTCTTACATATCTCTCGGGTCGCAGTTATATTATTCTGTGCCCAAGAAAGAGAGATTTAATCTGCTCATTTCTGTCACCTTACGCTACTACTTAATATAACAGACCAGCTCCCACCTTCTAGTGGCAGAGGACCTTTGGTGGAAAGTGTCGGGCAGTGACGGCGAGTGGCTGAAGTGTACTACAGACAGTGTCGTCGATCTCCAACACGGTGGTCTAGTTATACTATAACAGCAGAACACATAATATGTAGTCAGCTGTGCTACTCCATATAACGGCTACATAAATTGGTGGATCCGGTGGAATTAGCAGCTAAACTGACACATAAATTTGGTGCTAGCGGTGGCACAATATTTGGTGCTAGCGGTAGCATGATATAAATTTGGTGGCCAGCGGTGCGACGAAGCATATATTTGGTGCTCAGTGCTGGGATACGATACAAGTGCTAAAGGGATTTATGCTGTGAACCAGTAACCCTTGCAATCGCTCGTTCCTGAAGGTGAAACAGAAAGTCTTACTCTACTGTTGTAAGGGGACTAATTACCAGTGAGTTAAGTGGAGCAGATAAACTGGAGTGGTGAATATTAATTCCTCCCATTATTCTGCCAGTGCGAGATTCCTATCTTAAGCACAAACTGGCAATTATCTCGCCCTGTGGTGTGCGAGATATCTCCATCTTCAAACGCAAACTGGCAAGAATCTCGCTCTCATGTGTGAGAGGCGAGATAAGGAGAGTTCAAGCCAGTGCGGTGAGTAGTGGGCCAACTAGCAACTTCTAGCATCTCCAGAGGCGCGGACGGCCGAGGTGAGCCGTGGGGGAGCGAGTGCAGGCGTGTGTGGTGCCACGATCGTGTGTGGTGCGTCGAGTGGCGTCACTGCCTGGCGTGCTGCTAACTCCCACAGCGAGCAGGCTGCCGTGTATGGTTGGAGGAGTCTGGTGGAGTGTGGAACGCGGAATGTGGAACATCATCCTGGACTTTCATATCTAGGTAGTGTCCATGCATTAGTAATCCACACACACACACACTTTGATCAACACACGTTAGTTAGTTAATGTGTGGAAATAAAGGTTTCTCAGAATTCCCTTGAAATAAATATACTTTCTGTGTATTTTATATGTGTTCCGTTCTATGTCACTTACCGTAACTATCCTTTTTTATGTCAGTTTATCTTCCTATAACTGGGAGGGGAATATTACTGACAAGGTTAGATGGATACAGTGAAAAAGTGGGGACATAGAATTAAGGGAAATAGAGATCAGCCAACCCCACTAGTCTCAGAATTTTATGAGTGGGTTGAAACATCAAATAAAAGTGCTCAGACATATAAAATGAGTGAAGGACATATTGAGGATCAAGGTGATGAGGATATTTCTGAAGGACAGGATGAGGATTTGAACGCTTTGCATTTACGTTCTGGTCATACTTATTCAACAGTCCCAGAGCAATCAGTTAGATCCAAAATGGCCACTAGTCTTGCTAAAGAGGGTATTCCTAGTGAGGAGACTGTGGAAGTTGAGACTTCAACAGTACCTTTGGTCACTCAGGATATGCAAAATCCAGTCATTAGTGATAGTACTACAACCACTCACATACCTGTTTATACTTCAGATGTTTTCAGTACACCACAAGGTTTTGGACAGAATTTATTTTCTGTTCCTTATTCAAATGCATGGGGTATAAACACAGATGGTACTGGCATGCAAACCCAGAATCCTAATCAATGGGGCATGAATACTAATATTGGCATGCAAACCCAGAATCCTAATCAATGGGGCATGAATACTAATATTGGCATGCAAACCCAGAATCCTAATCAATGGGGCATGAATACTAATATTGGCATGCAAACCCAGGGCCCTTATCCAAATACCTGGGGCATGACTAACAATATGGGCGTACAAAGTCAGACTAACCCTCCTCCTTTGTGGCAGATACCTGAACCTAATATGGCTACTGATATAGCACAGCAGCATCCTACCTGTACTGAAAGTCAGGCTTTGGCGAAGGCAGGCATATGCTATGCAGAAGCTAGCAAAGCCTTGCAAACTTCGGGCTGGAGAGATACAGCTACTAGTTCTCCACAGCAAAGGACCAAGGCTGTTAAGCCAAAGGTGAAAAGATGGTGTGTCATACATGGGCATTGTCCTCATGAAACGGACTGTTGCCCCTTTGTCATTGAAAAGAGGAAGAAACTAGGGAACCAAGCTAGTTCGGGGGAAGCTCAGGGCCGCACACAAAAGTAATTAAAATAGTACAATCCACCGATGCGTGTGTGGCAGCTATTACTAAGGTGGACTTATTATCTATTCCTTGGGTCATAGGGAAAGACCAAGTGTCCCTGATCGTAGATACAGGGGCATGTACAAACATTATTTCTAGTAAAGCATTGGAAAGACTTAAAAGTGAAATGCCTCTAACAAACTGGACATTATCAGGACCTGATGTAATGTTGACAGGTGTGACAGGGAGTAAAATGAAGATTGTAAGCTAGGTGCCATTGACATTGAGGGCAGATAAACTATCTCCTGTGTTACGTGCTACATTTTATGTGGTTGAGGATTTTCCTCTGCCAGCTGATGGGCTGTTAGGCTTTGAAACCATGGAGGAGTATGACATAGTAATACACCCTCAAAGACATTCCATTTCCTTTAATGGGAAAGAGTTTGTAGGCCTTAATCCCTCAGCGACACGAACTGGAACTGGCATCCAATCAGGAGCCGTTCAACCAGCTGTGACCTCGACAAGTGAAGCGTCAAGGGAGTCCCCGGATGCACACAAAGCGGAGGGTATGGACTGGAAGAAAGTCAGGGCTATAGTGAGTGGTAACCACCACTTACCCAGTCGAACTGTCTGTATTCTTGTCCGAGTACCTGACGTGTCGGTGGGAACTGATGTAGCATGCTTAACTGAGACTGTAAAACATAAGGCATTGTCGCTGGAATCGACTCTGAGTAGCGTTGAGCAAGACCAGAAGACAACCCTCTTCATCGCAAATATGAGTGGTGGCGCAGTTAAGCTCAGAGATAGTTGTTATATAGGCGACTTGATGTGCTATGGTGCCCCCATAAAGGAAGTCGATGACGTGCCGGTGATCTCTCCTGTAGTTACATCTCAAGCAATGACTCAGTCAGAACCTGTACGTCTGGCTAAGGAAAAACAGCTGGACCAATATGTGAACGTCACGGATAATGTAGACCATAAAACACGACTCCTAGCCTCCTTAGAGAATTTTCCGATGTAGTAGCACTTCCAGGAAAAGCGCTGGGTAGGACGGATAGGGTGAAGCATCATATTGGTTTGTGCCCTGGTACAAATCCAGTTTATGTCCCCGCATACCGTCTACCGCACAGCCAAAGGGAAGCAGTGGATGAGGAAGTTGAAAGGATGCTTTATGATGAAGTTATCCAGCCTTCTTCCTCGCCTTGGAATGCACCACTCTTTCTGGTGCCGAAGAAGGACGGTGGTGTGAGACCTGTTGTGGATTTTCGGCAAGTGAACAAGGTAACTGTACCGGATCATTATCTGATTCCGCATCTGCGAGACTTACTTCAATCATTAGGTAAGGGAAATACTGTGTTTACTTGTCTGGATCTAGCATCAGGGTATTGGCAGGTGGAGCTGACCGAAGAGTTGCATCCCATTACTGCTTTTAGCACTCACCGTGGGGACTTTGAATTTCTCCGGATGCCTTTTGGACTGAGTAATGCTCCTTTAACATTTCAGCGGATGATAAACCAATTGTTTGGTGAGATGTTAGGGCAAGACGTCTTAGCGTATCTAGATGACCTAATCATCGTGAGTAACAACGTTAACAGTCATTTTAACAAGTTAAAACGAGTGATGGAAACCTTGAAATCCGCAGGTCTGAAAATCAAGCTGTCAAAGTGTGAATTTTTGAAGTCCAGTATTAGATTTTTAGGACACCTCGTTGATGGTAATGGCATCAAGACTGTGCCGGACAAGGTAAGGCCAATGTTAAATTTTCCTACACCACAGAACAAAGATCAGATAAGATCGTTCCTAGGCCTCACTGGCTTTTATAGGAGTTTTGTCCACAGATATGCCATCATAGCATCACCTTTAACGACGCTACTTAAGAAGGATGCTGCATGGAAATGGGGACCCTCGGAAGAGAAAAGCTTCAACGATCTCAAACAAACCATGTCAGAAGCACCCGTATTAGCGTTTCCTAATTATACTCAACCTTTCTATCTGTGCACGGACGCCTCAGGTTTGGGTCTGGGAGCAGTGTTACAGCAGAAGGATGGGCAAGGCAAGACACATACTATGCTAGTAGGGCACTAAGACCCCCAGAGAAGAACTATTCGACGACACATTTGGAGACATTAGCAGTAGTGTGGGCGTTAGGACATTTCCGGGATATTATCTTTGGCTACCGGATAATTGTTTTAACTGACCATGCACCCATACGCAACTTATTTAAAGGAAAGAACTTGCACAGTAAGGTTGTGCATTGGTTTGGCAAGGTAATGGAGTTTGATCCAGAGGTCAGATATTGACTGGGCCGTCAAAATGTCGTAGCCGACGCGCTGAGTAGAAACATTGCTGCTACCATAGCCGAGGATGTTGCTCTTGCTGAGTATTCCTCAGATACGGTAAAAGCAGAACAACGTAATGATGTGATGTGGTCTCAAGTCATCTATGCCTTGGAGTCTGGCGACGAGACTTGTCTACCTGAACTCCCAGTACTGATGACTCACTTCCTTCAGCAGGGTCTTTTGTATAAGCAACCCCCAGGGAAGGACACTGCATATCATTTGGTTGTTCCTGCTACCTTACAGCAAGCCGTGCTACAGTTAGTTCATGACGTACCTCAAGCGGGTCATCCCGGTCGCGATAGATGCATACGTGAGGCGAGAAAGAAATACTATTGGCCGACCATGAGGAAGGACATAGAACCCCACGTCAGTCAATGTGTCAAATGCGCGGAAATACGAGGAACGACGGGACTTCCAACTCCAATCTTAGAGTATCCTCTACCGGAAAAACCCTGGGATACAGTCTCCATTGATCCCTTAGCGTTGCCGAGAAGTCGTCAAGGTTCGAGTTATGTACTGGTGACAGTGGACCATTTCTCACGATTCACTGTTTTAGCACCTTTACAGACGAAAACTGCAGAGGAGGTGGCACACGCTTTTGTGACTTCAGTGATTTATCCATACTCTACACCTAAGGTATTGCTCAGTGATAATGGCAGTGAATTTCGTAACCAGGTGTTACAAGAAATCTGTCATATGTATGGAGTAAAGCAAGTTTTTGTAACGCCTTATAGTCCTAAGAGCAATGGCCTGGTGGAGAGGACAAATAGGAAGATACTGGAAGTCTTGAGACCAGTAATAACCTCAAATCAAGAGGATAACTGGGAAGACTGGTTATCACATGTAGCGGCGACCATCAACTCCTCAGAAAATTCATCAACTGGGAAGTCTCCTCATTATATCCTTTAAGAAGAAGAGAAAGTGTTACCCTACGATTTGTTGGTTGGACCTCCTACTCCAGTATACAACGAAGAAGACTACGCAAAGGTACAGTTGTTGAAATTCCAACGTATACACAGTGAAGTACGGAAAAGATTAAAAGCCTCCAGGGCGGAGATGATGGCGAAACAACACAAAGGTAGTCAAGAAAAGACGTTACAGGCAGGCCAGAAGGTCATGATCCACAACCCTGAGAGAATTTCCAAGCTCAGACCTTAGTTCCGCAGACCATATACCGTTGTGGAACGAGTATGTGGAAATACTTATAGAATAAAGGATGAAGCTAATGGAACTCAGGAAGTAGTACATGCTGATATGATCAAACTATTAAGTCAAGAGCTAGGCCTAACTAACCATGCGTCTGTTGTGTTGTCCCCTCTATCTTCGTCGCAGTCTATGTCATCATCTGTACCTGTCCCAAACCAAAAGTATTGCAGCAAGCTACGATCCCACAACAAGAGTGATTGAGGGAGTATCTTCTCTTGCCGAAAAATGTGACTGTGGCTCATACTCCTCGTGCGTTGCTTGGGGTGGACCTATGGAATGACGTCGGACACGGACACGACTGCGTTAATGCCAGGAGCACTGAAGAGCCCACTTGGAGAAGTCGTGGTAGTGGAAGATGCAGTATGCATCTACTATCCAATGGAAGGCTATCTCCAAACGCCAGATATTGTCAAGGAGGCCTCCAAAGGCTTGTTGAATCTCAGACAGCAACTGTTGGAAGTGGGAAAGATGTTTAATCGAAACCCACGATTGACGAACTCTGACACTGAAGCTTTGGAACGAACCTTGCATGGAATTGTTGAGCTTCAGACTAGGCATATAGACAGGCTCACCGACAGGCTCACTAACTTGCATGTTGCTTTGCCTAACGTACATGCTGATCTTTCCAAGCATGTCCATGCACGTACTAAGAAAGGACTTGTGGATTTTCTAGGAATCCTGTCTCAACAACTCTTTGGTACGGCATTAGATAAGGACGTAGTGCAATTGGGTAGACAGATGCATGACTTGACACTAGCCGCTAAAGCCAATAATAGATTAATCATGCATGTGTATAAACAGTTAGATGAGTTCACTAACAAAGCTAACGAGATAATTAGGACTACCAACCATCTAGCAGAGCTTGTGAACAACATCCAAATTAACCTACCAACCCTAGCTAACTTGGTGTTATTCGCTGAGTACTTACATGCTCTCGACGAGTCAACTACTGCTTTGGAGAAGCATGCAGCCAATATGGTGGACGGCTTTATCGATGCAAGTTTGAACAGGGTTAATGCTTTATTGCTTCCTACCAATATACTAACAAATGCACTTGATATAGCTATGTGGAAGCATGGACTTATGCCACTCTTTGATCTGAGTCAATTGGAATATTATTACCCATTGTTAGAGGCCCAGTTGACCCATGAAGGCATCCTGATATTGGTACCTATGAGGAATGCTGTAACGTACCAGGCATGGCGGTTCATTTCCTTCCCTTTTGCTACTGCTAATAATACACTTGTTGTTATTGAAGAGGGTCCAGAGGTGCTGGTTGTCTCAGATGACAAGAAATATGTAGCAGAAACAACTGTGGATGAATTTGAGAAGTGTAAGGTCTCATTTCTTGATCTCCATGTGTGTCCTGCTTTCCATTTTGTCCTCGTACCATTAAAGGTTGAGGAGTGTAAGAGGGCCTTGTTGGACACAAATACTTCCTCTGCTCTGCAACGTTGCATCTTCCAACCCATTCAATTGAAGTCAGTTTTCCATGCTCATATTCATGCGAAACAGTACTTTTCTTTTTCCTGAGACAGAGGACATAACTGTGACTTGTGCCTCACAGAATTAATTCCTTACAGTAGAGGGGTACTATATTGCACCTGATTTTTGTGAGTTACACAGTAAAGAGATAGCAGTTCTGCCTAGCAAGATCATCTAGCTTTGTCAGTGAACTTCTCATCCCAGTTACGACCCTTTTTACCTTCATTCAATGTTACTTCCTTGAATGTGAATTGGTTGTCTCATGTATTAAAGGAGCTTACCTTCCTCTCCCACCTGAACAGGACCAATTTAGAGCCTTATGTACTGTCCTATCTTCCTTCATACCTTTCTCCTTCCTATTTTGGTCCTGGCGTTGGTCTTCTACTTATTGTGGTCTTGTCCTGTGTTGTGGTTTAGGCTACTATTTAAGGCGCCAATTAAGGAACCCACTGAGACCACGTGTCCATACTCGCGGATTGCAAGTGGATGTTTCTGAATAGTTAGCTACCCTACACTCTGGTTAGGCTACACGGTAGTTAGGACAACAATGTCGATGAGGACGTCAATGGTGTGGCCAAGCGATGTTCTGGTGTCAACATCTTTTTCTATAAGAAGTTGTAGTATCACACATTTTACATAATAATTTTTAAAGCTGTTGAGTCATAATTAACAGTGTGTAATGAAGTTTGAATGATGAACAACCAAATATCATTTCGCTGTTAGCTGTGGTATAGGAAGATGGTGGATGGCAGACCACAAGTGCCACCCCGTTTCAATTATAAAATGAAGGTTAGGAGAAGCGAAAAGATATCTGAATAGTGCATAAGTGTAAAGTCCTGGGGAACCATTTATTATGCTGGTATATGTGAATGTACCTAATACCATTCTATAGAGGTGTATAATGTGCTAGTAGAGTTGTCATTTATCTCTACTTTTTGCATAAGCCCAGAGTATATGTAAATGCTTGGCACCTCACTTTTAGCTGACCTCAGCACCGCGCCCAAGTCGGCATGGTGAGCGTACAGTGTCAGAAGAAGTCATATAGTTATCAAGGGAGGTGGTATCGCTCTTACATATCTCTTGGGTCGCAGTTATATTATTCTGTGTCCAATAAAGAGACATTTAATCTGCTCATTTCTGTCACCTTAAGCTACCACTTAATATAACAGACCAGCTTCCACCTTCTAGTGGCAGAGGACCTTTGGTGGAAAGTGTCGGGCAGTGACGGCGAGTGGCTGACATGTACTACAGACAGTGTCGTCGATCTCCAACACGGTGGTCTAGTTATACTATAACAGCAGAACACATAATATGTAGTCAGCTGTGCTATTCCATATAACGGCTACACAAAATTGGTGGATCCGGTGGAATTAGCAGCTAAACTGACACATAAATTTGGTGCTAGCAGTGGCACGATAGTTGGTGCTAGCGGTGGCACGATACATATATATATATATATATATATATATATATATATATATATATATATATATATATATATATATTGTTACATAGTCTATGATTTCATCATCCTTTGTATAATTCTAACGTACAGTATGCTGCATGTTTGATCACGATTCGCCTCGTGGCTTCCATAGTGACCAGGCTTGCGTGTTCTACCTCACTCCCCCCTTCTCCCCCTTATAGTAGAGTAAGTCGTTCTTTCTGTTGTTCAGAGCAGGATTGTCAACTCTTTGTCCCCTATGGCTTCATTTGCGCGTCCTTCTTACAAGTTGTATCATGCTCTGCCGGCCCCTATATAATAAGCTCAGTGTCTGCATTAATTGCCACTTAGATCTACTCCTCATTTTGTTCACAGCTCTGTCCTCCCCTGTATAGTGTATTATTATTGTCAGTGCTCAGGAAGTCTCCAGCCATTTAGCTGCTGTATAATTTGAGTATAGGTGTTGTTACCATTTATCTTGTACTGTGTGGCCTAGGGTGTTAATTCGTAGGCCTGGTAAGGTTTTTGTGATTCATGTGGTGTTTTAGTGTCAGCCAATATTAATAATATTTTGTATCTGTAATAATATATTTTGCTTTAACTGAGCATTATTCGGTTCTCTTATTTATCAGGGCTGACTTAGATAAAAATGTTCTTGCTAAATTCGTCTTAATAGAGGCTATTGCAGTTAACCATATATTTAACCTGTTTTTGCCATTACATTATCCTTATGAGTCCTGAATGTTTAGTTGTTAGTTTGAGCATTAAACTTTAACTTGTAATTTTACCTAACTCTCTTGTTTTGAACCTGGAGCTTTGCGGGACAGTAGTGATTTTAGTATTGTCACTTGAAGTGTTCATTATCTCTTTCTGTTCCGTAACATAAATTTGGCGACCTCACCAGGATATTCAGGATATTATCATAAAGCTATTGCTTGATATTTTGTGACTGTGATTTATTCATGATGTCTACTATTACTACTCTTGATGAAGCCAAAGATTTTTTGTCAAATGTGCAAACAGTGTGTGATGTAGAAAACAGAACAAAGAATGAACTTAAGCTTGTTGCTCAACAATTGGAAATTGCTGTTCGTTCTCATCATTCTAAAGATCAAATTGTTGACATGATTAATAAAAGCTTGTTTAATGAACTCCTCCAGATGAGGAAACGCAGATTGAAATAGCTAAGTTACAGCTAGCCCTGCAGGAGGCTCGTGCTAAGTAGGCTGAGTTTCAGGCTCGTGCTAAGGAGGCTGAGTCTCAGGCTTGTATTCAGGAGGCACAGGCACAGGCTCAGGCACAAATTGAACTTGCTAAGATTCAGGCAGACCATGAGTATCGCATGAAACAAGGTGGAACTGTATCATATAGCTCTGATGATTTTGATGTGGCTAAAAATGTTAAACTTGTCCCTTCTTTTAATGAATCTGATTTAACAAAGTATTTTCAGTTGTTTGAGAGGGTAGCTACAGGTTTTAATTGGCCCAAAAAGTATTGGCCAGTACTCCTTCAAACTGTTCTCACCGGTAAAGCTCAAGTAACTTATGCATCTTTGCCTCAGGATCAATCTGATAATTATGATGTAGTCAAGAGCTTGATTCTTAAGGCCTATGAGCTTGTTCCTGAAGCCTATAGAGTAAAATTTAGGACAACTGATAAGCAAGATAAGCAATCCCATGTTGAGTATGGAAAAATCAAAGAAGATCTGTTAGAGCAGTGGTTAAATTCTAAGAATGTAAATTCTGATTTTGATAAATTTAAGCAGATGATTTTGCTGGAGGACTTCAAAAGGTGTATTAATAAAGATGTAAGCCTACATCTTGATGAGAAAAGAATAGATAATTTGTCTGATGCTGCAGTTTTAGCTGATGAATATGTTCTCACTTACAAGAGATATTCTAAAGAAAAAAAGAAAGCTGAGAGTAAGTACTTTGCCTCTACTCAGAGTACAGGTAACAGGAAAGAGAATAAAGATGATGTTTCTCAGGAAGTAAATACCAGCTCCACCCCTAGATTTCAGAAAAGTAAATGTACTTATTGTAGTAAGCTTGGTCATACTACGGAGAAATGTTTCAGGAGACAGCGTGATGTGAACAAAAAGGAGTCTTTAAATATTCAGTCAATTGGTCTAGTGTCCACCCTTGAGAGTTCCCAGAATTCTTTAACCGAGTTAACTGAACCTGCTTTGAGGGGTAAATTAATTTCTCATGATGAAGCTCCTCTTTTGAGCAGTAACGTGGGTGACACTCTCAAGAGTTCATGTGCTAATTTCCTGTCTGATGGTTTTGTCAGTCCTCTGGACAATAATGACAGGAAATCAGTTAAAATATATCGTGATACAGGTGCTTGCCAATCCCTTATGTTGACCAGTGTTCTAGGCTCTAATGTTAATTCCTCTGATGAAACTGTAATCTTACAAGGTGTAGGGAATAATTACTTCTCTGTCCCTCTGTGCAGAGTGAATTTAGAGTCTGGTTTTGTTAATGGTTCTGTTATGGTTGGGTTGGTTGAGACACTCCCAATGTCAGGTGTAACTTTCTTACTTGGAAATGATATTGGTGGAAGTCAAGTTTGTCCAGCTCCTCAGTTGTCTAGTGAGCCAGTGACTGCGGCCCAGGATTGTGATGTCCCTGATGTGTTCTCTGCATGTGCTGTCACTAGGGCTAAGTCTAAAGTTACTGGTGACTTAGAGGATAATGATGATGATGATGTTATCCTAGCTGACACTTTTCTTGCTAATTTGGACAACTCACCAGATGAGGCAGTACCCTGTAGTGTTGATAATTTGTCTCGTCAAGAGTTGGTTGAGTTGCAGGTTGCTGACCCTGAGTTGAAAGGTCTAGCTAACTCTACTTGCAGTGAGGAAGAGTCATCTGGTGCTTCTACTTGTTATTATATAAAATCAGGAGTACTTATGAGAAAGTGGAGACCCCCAACAGCATCAGCCAACTGTGAATGCGAGGTTGTACATCAAGTTGTCATCCCTCGTGTTTGTAGGCAGGATATCATTAGAGTGGCTCATGATTCCAGTTTGGCAGGACACCTTGGAGTGAGGAAACCTGTGGCACGCATTTAGAAACACTTCTACTGTCCCGGTATCTTCAGAGATGTTTCCTGGTATTGCAAGTCTTGTCACACCTGTCAAGTTGTGGGGAAGTGTAATCAGACCGAAAAAGCTTCACCTCTAGTTCCCATTCCTCCTTTTGAGGCGCCATTCACCCGTGTGTTGGTGGATATTGTGGGCCCTTTTCCTAAGACTTCTTCAGGATTTTCTTATGTGTTGACCCTGATTGATATGGCTACTTGTTATCCTGAAGCCATTCCACTTAAAAATATCTCAGCAAAGAACGTGGTTAAGGAAATGCTAGGGTTCTTCACCAAGTTTGGTCTGCCCAAGGAGGTACAGTCAGACCGGGGAAGTAATTTCATGTCAAATGTTTTCAAGCAGTCTCTGAAAGAGTTGGGCATCACCCAGACCACGTCATCAGCTTACCATCCCCAGACCCAAGGAGCGTTGGAGAGATATCATCAAACACTGAAATCGATGCTCAGGAAATACTGTTTGGAACATCAGAAAGACTGGGATAAAGGTCTTCCATTCATTGTATTTGCCGCAAGAGAATCTCCAAATAAATCACTGGGCTTCTCACCCTTTGAACTACTGTTTGGCCATGAAGTAAGAGGACCCCTTAAGCTACTCAAGGAACTCAAGGAATGCTGGCTGTCGGAGGAAGATGACGTCAACCTGCTGGAGTATGTGATGAAGTTCAAAGAACGGCTGTCCACTGCTTTGCAGCTGGTGAGAGAGAATTTAGGAGCTGCTCAGGAGAAGATGAAGACTTGGTATGATAAGAAGTCCAGGTTACGCCACATTCAGCCAGGAGATCAGGTTTTGATTCTGCTACCGGTGCTTGGGCAACCTCTTCAAGCCAAGTTTAGTGGTCCTTATTTCGTGGAGAAGAAACTCAGTGATGTCAACTATGTCATCGCCACACCAGATTGTAGAAAGAACAAGCAACTTTGTCACATCAACATGCTAAAGTTATATCACAGGCGGGACAAAAATAACCCAGTTTGCACTGTAGCTGTTCCACCCGAGTCTGCAAGTGAAGTTCTCCCATGCAGTATTAGCCTGAGTGATAGTTTGGGGAAGAATCCTGATATCATGAATGATCTCCAGACTAAGCTTTCTCATCTAGCTCCCTAGGAAAGGTAGGAGTTTTCGGCATTACTGCAGGAGTACCCGCAAGTGTTCCGTGCCACTCCAGGAAGAACCACTGTGTTGATGCATGATGTCGATGTTGGAGACGCAAAGCCAACTAAACTGCCTCCTTACCGTGTGAACCCAGTGAAAGTTCCTCTCATCCAGAAGGAGCTTGGCTACCTGTTGGACCACAAGATGATTGAGCCCTGTCAGAGCGAGTGGAGTTCTCCTGTCACTCTAGTCCTTAAGCCAGGTGGGTCACAGCAGCTTTGCATCAACTACAGATGTGTTAATCAGATAACCAAAACAGACACTTATCCTCTCCCTCGCGTGGAAGATTGCATAGACAAGATTGGAAAGGCTAAGTACATAAGTAAGTTTGATTTGTTAAAGGGATACTGGCAAGTACCTATGACTGAACGTGCTAGGGAGATCTCATGTTTTGTAACATTAGGAAAGATTTTTGCATGTTCTGTAACGCCATATGGTATGAAGAATGCACCAGCCACTTTTCAGAAGCTCATGAATGTTGTAACAGAGGGTTTGGCAGGGTGTGTTGTTTATATTGATGATGTATTAATCTTCAGTGACAACTGGAAAGATCACCTATGCCATGTCAGTAAAGTTCTTGAGCGTTTGGTTCAGGCTAATCTTGTAGCTAATTTATCAAAGTGTGAATTTGGTCAAGCTAAAGTTCAGTACCTTGGGTACGTAATTGGTGATGGACACGTTGCACCACCAGGAGCTAAGGTCCAGGTTATAAGTGATCTTTCCAGACCTAAACGTAGGAATGAGCTACAAAGATTTTTGGGAATGGTAGGTTATTACAGGAGATTTGTTCTTAACTTTTCAATTCTTGTATCACCACTTATAGACCTACTGAAAAAGGGAGTTAAATTTGTTTGGACCGATAACTGTGAATCCTCTTTCAGTAAACTTAAAGCTATCCTATTAAGTCAGCCAGTGCTCGCTACTCCAAATTTTGCTAAGCCTTTTAAGATGGCTGTTGACGCAAGTGATACAGGAGCTGGGGCTGTTTTGCCGCAAGAGGATGATCAGGGTATTGAACACCCTGTACCTTATTACAGTAAGAAGTTCACTCCACCTCAAAAGAACTACTCAACTATTGAGAAAGAGCTTTTGGCCTTGATTT
Source organism: Coenobita brevimanus (assembly GCF_032717465.1). NCBI lineage: Eukaryota > Metazoa > Arthropoda > Malacostraca > Decapoda > Coenobitidae > Coenobita > Coenobita brevimanus. Next base: position 38,929,250 of record NC_136971.1, read on the forward strand.
TGGGTTTTTCATTTTATTTGTGTTCTGGTTTTGACCCCATAGTCATTTATATCAATCATATCCCACTGAAATTCCTTAGTAAGTTTAAAGATAAAAATCAGAGATTGACAAGATGCAGTCTACTTCTTCAGGAGTATTCATTAGACATACAACAAGTCAAGGGGAAAGAAAATGTTATTGCAGATTGCTTATCTAGACTTTAGACAGATTGTTTTAGAGTAATAAGAAATTTCCTTTGTAAATTTCTTTTTCTTTGTGGGGAGGTGTTACATAGCCTATGATTTCATCATCCTTTGTGTAATTCTAATGTACAGTATGCTGCATGTTTGATCACGATTCGCCTCGTGGCTTCCATAGTGACCAGGCTTGCGTGTTCTACCTCACTCCCCCCTTCTCCCCCTTATAGTAGAGTAAGTCTTTCTTTCTGTTGTTCAGAGCAGGATTGTCAACTCTTTGTCCCCTATGGCTTCATTTGCGCGTCCTTCTTACAAGTTGTATCAAGCTCTGCCGGCCCCTATATAATGAGCTCAGTCTCTGCATTAATTGCCGCATAGATCTACTCC
>NC_136971.1:38932312-38957312 GCF_032717465.1 Coenobita brevimanus
AATGCAAAATTTTCTGGGGAGGGGGGCCTTCAAGCACCCCCCCCCCCAAACCCCCTAGCTGTATGGACTCGCTGCGCTGGCCAAAGTCATGGGCTGCACAGTAAAGAAGATACAAAAAAAAAATATTACGCCCCCTCTTTTCAACTTTCTGGGTACGCCACTTGAAGTGAGAGTGATGATAATGGATAGCGATGATAAAAGATGTGAGTGATGATAATGGATAGTGATGATGGATGTGAGTGATGATAAAGGATGTGAGTGATGATAATGGATAGTGATGATGGATGTGAGTGATGATAAAAGATGTGGGTGATGATAATGGATAGTGATGATGGATGTGAGTGATGATAAAAGATGTGAGTGATGATAATGGATAGTGATGATGGATGTGAGTGATGATAAAGGATGTGAGTGATGATAATGGATAGTGATGATGGATGTGAGTGATGATAAAAGATGTGGGTGATGATAATGGATAGTGATGATGGATGTGAGTGATGATAAAAGATGTGAGTGATGATAATGGATAGTGATGATGGATGTGAGTGATCATAAAGGATGTGAGTGATGATAATGGATAGTGATGATGGATGTGAGTGATGATAAAGGATGTGGGTGATGATAATGGATAGTGATGATGGATGTGAGTGATGATAAAGGATGTGGGTGATGATAATGGATAGTGATGATGGATGTGAGTGATGATAAAGGATGTGGGTGATGATAATGGATAGTGATGATGGATGTGAGTGATGATAAAGGATGTGGGTGATGATAATGGATAGTGATGATGGATGTGAGTGATGATAAAGGATGTGGGTGATGATAATGGATAGTGATGATGGATGTGAGTAATGATAAAGGATGTGGGTGATGATAATGGCTGCTGATAAGAAAAGCAAGAACCACTACGTCACCCACCTAAGGACGCCGCCATAGACAGCTGCCACAAAGACCCCAGGAACGCCAGTGAGGTGAACCAACTTCTGCATGACCAGGTAAGGGATCACCTGGTCGGGTTTCTGTATCCTGCCTGATGTCAAGGGATCGCAGTCTCTGAAGGCAGCATAGGCAACCAGGCCGGCGAAGTAGAACAGACTCCACAGCAGCCACACACCCACGGCAAAAGAGATGACCAACCTGTGGGAAAAGCACGTAAATTAAGGATTGAATGGTACCAGCAGATACCTTTTAACAACAACACACCCACAGCAAAAGCGACGACCAACCTGTGGTAAAAACTTAAAAATTATTAGATATACTAACAGAGAAGAAGTACAACAGACCCCATAACAGCCACACACCCACAGCAAGAGATGACCAACCTGTAGTAAAATCAAGAGGCTTACGAGGTCCATATAAATTAAGCAATGGTGAGTGTATTTCAGTGAAGTACCCTGTAGTGAGTTGAAGCATTGATCTTCTGAGCACTACAAATGATAGTTCGTGTTTAGTGTTGGGACGATACGTGGATTAAGCAGTGTTATGCTGGGCCAGTATTTGTACAGTTTATGTGAATTCTGTGTTTTCAGCCCTTACCTTGAGGATTTTTATGCGCATATGAAGTCTGCTTTGAATTTTCACATAAATGAATCTGAATACTTAAATATGCAATGTGTCCACACTCACTCCTCATTATGCAACTCCGTGAGAATGCAGTGGGGTTACGCATTTTTGCTGTGCCCGTCTTCTCTACGGATATCCACACACCCTTCTTACCCTCAGCATATTCCCTTCATTCATTTGACTGTCTTGCATCCACTCTAGTCTCCCCTTTTCCCCCACTGCCCATTCAACATAGGCATCCCACCAAATTGAACCTTTCTTACTCCTTGCTACCCTTGCATTCTTAACCACGCACTCCCTTCATCAGCTCCACACGTTTTCCAGATCCATTTATTCCTAATTCACTGACTCTAACTCATCTTTTCCATCGGTACTCATCTCACTGCTTTCACTTTAAACTTAGCTACTTGTCATTCCCGTTGTCCCCTTCCTCTCTATCCACCACGTTCCTCGCAGCAATATCTTTTATACAACAGTCTTATGATCAATGAACTTCCACCATCACCTCTAACTTGTTTCGTATCCATAACAGTTCTAAGCATCTTTCTAAAAATATTACAACCGGTTAGTTTCCTTCAATATAAGTAGGAAGGTACATAGACCGATGGATAGAGAAATGTAAACAAGGCCATCTAACCTTTGTGCCATAACGAGGTTGCCGATGGAAGCAAATCTCTGGTAGCTGGCCTGGTTGATGACAATGACCTCCAAGGTGAAGTAGAAGCCAAGCACGGTGGTCGACCAGAAGGTGTGGCGCACGAAAGGACTTGTGTTCATGCTAGGGCAGAAACAGGAGGCTGTGGTGTGGCCTGTTACTGTATGGTCATATATATTTTTTTCTCCTCTTTATTTCAGTGTCGTTGAATATTATAAAGCCTACTCTAACGTTAACTCTTACCTGTATGACTTTATGTTTTTTTTTTCTTTTATAATTTTATTCACGCCCAATTTTATGAAGTTGACTCGAATAAATGGGCTTTATTATATATATGAGCAATATATGACAGTAGATTGTCTTTATTGAAATTAAAAGCACACCATAATTTTATCTCCTCTCAACACACACACACACACACACACACACACACACACACACACACACACACACAGAGAGAGAGAGAGAGAGAGAGAGAGAGAGAGAGAGAGAGAGAGAGAGAGAGAGAGAGAGAGAGAGTTTTGTGCTTCACGGTTAAAATACACACATTTCCCTTATCACAAGAATCAAACGGTACTCCCATTGCAGATTCTGGCGCTTTCCGTCATTTGGAATTTGCTCCGAAGTAACGGTGACTCACTTGAAGAACCCTATCCTGGAGCCCTGGTCAGCTATGGTCCAGACATTGACAAGACCAATTTCCTGGCAGCAGATGATGACCACGACCAGCACCCCGCCGAACATGAGCAGCGTTTGCATCACATCAGTATACACCACGGCCTTCACACCACCCTGCAACCACACAGCCCCGTCGGTTAAGGAAGCTCCCTAACGCCTTTTCTCAAGCGATTAAATTTGCTTATTACATTTTACTGTCCTCTTTTGCGTTATGTAAATCATTCAAACATAGCCATACTCTGCATAAATAACGTACAAAAGGATATTAACCAGCCACATCCAAAAATAAATCGCTAAGGAAGAGGTGTTACGCAGACTCCTTACCTGACGACATGACAGACTACATCTACCTCTCACTTAACCCCTTCCTTACGCTGACGTCCTTTGTAGTTATTCTTGATAGCCACGAACGATGTTATTATTATTTTTTGTGTTTACTTTGGATAGACCTCCGAGGGAATTAATGAAGGCTATATCTAACCCCTCCAGTTGAGAGAGAGAGAGAGAGAGAGAGGGAGAGGGAGAGAGAGAGAGAGAGAGAGAGAATCACCCAACCTGCATATAATTTCATAAAGATTGATATACCGACACGAGAAATGAGTCCTCGGTTTGAAAGGCGTAACAGCTACACACATTTTCATCCATCCTATTTCACTTTTGTATTTCACGTTACCGACTCATTTTCAAGCAAGAAGCATTTAGTGAAGATCAAGGTGCTCTCCAAGTCGCTCTCTGACGAAACTTATATAATTAGCCTATTATACAATTTTTTTCAAGTTTTTTTTTTCTATATAGGCAAAATGTCAATTTTGATTTCTATATGACATAAGAGAATGAGATGAGGCTCCAGTATTCTTTCCAGTGTTAATAATATAGGACTAGCGTTTGAATATCTCTCAAAGGGTGAATGATTCTTGTTGATGGTTCTCCAGACCACAGAAGTAGTAGAAGTAGTTTCAGCAGGAAACCTGACCTGACATGAGCTAATCTAAATGGTTAAAGAATGTGAAGGACCCACGGAGATCTGCCTGACCTAAAGGAGACTAGGTAGACGAATGGACTTAACTGAGCATGACCTTCCTAACCTAACATCACATAACAAGGCCAAATGGATGATACAGACTCAACTGCACTGATAAACCTGATTGAATTTAATTTGCATGACCCCAAATGAACTGAATTTAGGTGAACGGAATGGGGTGGACCAAAATTAAGATAGATCTGATATTTCAACTGCCCTGATCTGATCGATACAGCCATACTTGCACCAAACATGTGATCGACGGGAGGACCTAAGGCTCAGGGTCCGTCCAACGCTCAGACTCGGACACTGAAGCAAACCTAACCCAGTGCTTCGTTTCATCTCGTCGATCACATGTTTCGAGCAAGTTTGGCCATACACTGAGACTACCTGGCTGGTTCCCGCCTTGCAACTCACCACAGAGATGTAGAAGGTGCACACGAGCCCCATAAGCACGATGGAACCAAGAACAGAGAGACCGGTGACGGTGGAGAGAGCCAGGGAAGGCGCGTAGAGACACACCCCCATATAGATGAGCATTACAATGAGCTGAATATGGTACCAAGGAGACGCACTGCCCTCGACTTGAATCGCAACTCCAGGTACTGTGACACAGAAAAAAGGCATGAGCTTTATGATGTGGATTGAGGTACAGCTGGCCGCACTCCCGCGAGGGCCACAGCGTTGTCAACGCTGGCCAAGATATTGACTGTGAAACACTAGTAGAGAGATGCGTTCGAAGCATCCACAGCCAGTAAGAGAGAGTCGTACAGAGAGAGTTTGGGGGGGAGGAAGGGGGTTTGAGGAGAGTGGGGGGATACCTATGCACGAGAGGTGAAGGATGACGTCTGAAACAGATGAGTGGAAGGCTGGTAGCTATATATAATAAAAATCTACAATACCTGGTAACAAATCATATATATTTTAATACCTTTATTGTCAAGTTATTACCGCTGTGAAAAGTGGCACAGTTAATGCTTGGAAACCATAAAGCATAATGCTATTGAATACAGCAAATGTGAATCCTTAATACTGCATGCGGTAATTGCTGACACCCCTAGCACACACCTCCGTATCCTCCTTATCAAGCGTTTCCTAACACCCGACAACAAACACCGCATTTAGGGATGCTGTATCACTCTTTTACCTTACTATTTTTTCTACATTCTGATTAATGATACTAAACGCTAAATCCTATGGTCAGATTTTGCTATGTAAAAATTTACATAGTACGAGATAGGCAAAGAGGCACGGACACGATGGCAACTGATGGTTGTTTGTAAAAATGAAATTATGGGCGTCTTGACCAATGAGGCTTTAAACAATTTGTGATCTCTCTCTCTCTCTCTCTCTCTCTCGCTCGCTCTTGCTCTCGCTCTCGCTCTCGCTCTCTCTCTCTCTCTCTCTCTCTCTCTCTCTATATATATATATCTATCTATCTATCTATCTATCTATATATATATTTTTAATCTGCTATCATGTGAAGGTCAATGGGAGCCCTGATAACTCCACGATGCGATGACGCAACGATGCGATTTTAAAATGCTTGTTAGGTAACGCTAGATATGGGCGATGTTGATATGTGCCAGTGGTGTCAGCAGCTGCCACATTCCGGATGAAGTTACTTACATTTGTTACATGTGATTAATAAACAGCATTCTGATTCATTATTTTCAGGCAGTTTTTGTCTGTATTTTACGGCGTCCATTGCTTGGAAACGACAATAAAATAAAATACGATTAAAGTCTACAATTATGAATCTTGATCGGTTGTCTTTGTTTTGCAGTATAATATTTAAAGTTGATCTTTTTACTTTTCATGATGGCAAAAGTAACACCGAAAAAAAAAAAATCTTTTAATAAATATTACACTTTTCTGTCGCCTCAACAATCGTCATATCTCGCCTCTCGTGTACAGGCACCCACCTACCCACCTCAAACCCGCTCCCTCCCTCAGTCCTGTGAATGCTTCGATCAGAGCTCACTACTAATGATTCGCGGTTACTATCTCGGCCAGCGTTGCCAACACTAAGGTGGCCCTCGCGGGAGTGCGGCCAACTGTACTTTATTATCACTATTAGTAGTAGTAGTAGTAATAGTACTATTGGTGGTGGTAAAGGTGGTGGTGGTGACGGTGGTGCTGGTGGTAGAGGTGGTGATATTATTATTATTATTATTACCATTATTATTATTATTATTATTATTATTATTATTATTGGGTTGAAACAGGGATGTGTCATGTCTCCATGGTTGTTCAATCTGTACATGGATGGGGTAATAAAAGAGGTACAAGGTAGGGTAGTGGATGTTGGAGTGGCCCTGGTGAGAGAGGATAGTGTTTGGAAACTCCCTGTACTGTTGTTTGCAGATGATACTGTGTTGTTCAGTGAAGACAAAGGGGAGCTGCAAGGCTTGGTGGATGAGTTTGAGAGAGTGTGTAAGAAACGGAATCAAAAGGTGAATGTAGGGAAGAGTAAAGTGATGGTCTTTGAGAGAGGTGAAGTCAGTGAATGTATAGCGAGGTTGGATGGTGAGGAATTGGAAAATGTGAGTACGTTTAAGTACTTGGGTAGTGTGATGAGTAAGGATGGAGGTTTGGAGGGTGAAGTGCTTGAAAGGGTACAGCAGGGAAGAAAGGTTGCTGGTTCTTTGAAAGCAGTGATAAGAAACAGGGAAGTGAGCATGGAAGTGAAAAAGTTACTACATGACAGTATTGTGATACCAACTCTAACGTACGGAAGTGAAGCTTGGACGTTGTTGGAAGGACACAAGTCAAGAGCGAGAGCAGTGGAAATGAGTTATTTAAGAGGAGCCTGTGGAGTCACATGGAGAGACAAGCTGACGAATGAGGATATAAAGGAACGTTGTGGTGTTGATTGGATGTGATAGGAAGCGTTATGAGGAACACACTGAGGTGGTTTGGCCATGTGGAGAGAATGGAGGGTGAAAGACTGACGAAGAGAGTGTATGTGAGTGAGGTGGAGCGGGGGAAGAGGGAGGGGGAGGCCGAGGATGAGATGGAGGGATGGGGTGGAGAGGTATATGAGAGAGGGGTGTGTGAGTTGGGAGCAGGGCAGTGAAATGGCGGGGGACAGGGCGACTTGGAGGCGATTTGTTTGTGGCCACCCCAAACGGGATTGAGGCGTCTGGCAATAGATAGATAGATAGAACAGATTATTATTATTAATAGTGGTATGTGGGGGAGCTCACCATCCACTCACTCGATGTATTGCTGCTCTCGGGTGTCTGCCCTTTCCTCTCTTCCATCCTTCTTTCCTTCCATCCTCTTCTGTCTTTCTGTCCTTCATTCTTTCCTCTTCCTTCTGCCTGTGGGTGACTTTACACTGAGTGACAAGCCAAATGGTTTCCTGTACACCAGGAAACCATTTACTATGCTGGGTGGTAACCATATAACCAGATTTTGGCACCTGGTGGTTTAGTGAGTAATTACGGCGCTCCAATCGGATTGAGCCGGTGAAGGTTTATATCCAAGGGATGGTTGGGGTTGATTGCTCATGTAATGCCACTCAGGGATGAATGAGGCTGGTCACTCTATTCTTAAATGTTGAGACCAACTGCCTAGCCCCGGCCTCCTACGCTCCTCTTGGGGCAATGTAGGATTGGATGATGGATGGATGGATGGATTATTATCATTATTATTATTATTATTATTATTATTATTATTATTATTATTATTATTATCATCATCATCATCATGATCATCATCGTCATCATTCCTATCTTCAAACAATATTTTCAGATTAAGGGAGATGTATCAAACGCATGGGAGGCAATTAACCCCAGTTAATGCCATTATTGGCACACCTTCTTAATTTAATACAGCAATCTGCCTCTAAGGAAAACTAAGAGTGTACGTCATACAAAGGAAATAACCACTACGAAGACACATATATCTTTTTTGTGTTTAATCTTGCAATGCTTCCAGCTTGAATCCCATCTCCAAGTACCACCAACACAATGGCGTGAGTTTAGTGAACATACATGGCCATATCATTGAAACTGAGTACTTTTTATTATTATTATTATTATTATTATTATTATTTACAGAAATTTCTCAAACATTTAAAGATCGTGTACAGTTAAAGAAGCAACTGTCTTCCCAGTTCTGTCTAAAAAAAAAAAATTACAACTTGCGAAGTGCCTTGAAAAACCCTATCGGTACTAGTGTGTGTTTCAGGTGGTTCGATATTTCCCTTATGTCTTCGTCACAGTTTGGAAGATACTTGTGTGTGTCTGTACAGTAACATGTTTGAACTTTTTTTTTTAATCTTTACTTCATGCCGTCGTGTGGGATGCAGGAAAATCACATCTAACAGTAATAACAAGTGTTTCCCCAATAAGTCCAAATTGAAGGTTTGTTTACATTTTCGTGCACTCAGCTTTTATAATGCAGGTCCTTAATACCTGCACCATGATTACGTCTTTGTGATTCGTGCACTACTTTCAACTTGAACCACAGCTGCAGGTGCAACATCACAAAGCCAGGAGTTTACTGGGCTCTCACCAGGTTATAAATGATATTATAGAGAATTACCTGAAATAGGAGAATAACAACGAAATAGCCACCAAATGCCTAGGCTATGATAGTAGGAACCATGCATGGCATGTGAGGTGCCCTCAGTGCCTGCGGAGGATGCCAAGAGAAAAGACGCAGAACAACAGAGCCTCACCATTTTGTGCCTGCCTCACAACCCTGCCATCCAGTTTGGTGCCAAGCTCACTGGGATGTTAACCCTTCACCACCGTACCTGGACAGGTTGTGGCACCCAGCAGCAGCCACATCATACAAAGAGGGGCGACCTCCTCAGACCACAGCGTGAGAGGAGACAAAACCATCATCAACTGGGTGCCAGGTGCCTCAAACAGACTGCTTGCACTGACACAGTAACGATCCAGACCGTTTGCACTGCCACGGTGGCCACTCGGGCCAAAGTTACCCTCATCCAGGTTGTAAAAGAGTATGGCAATTTAGACCAAGTTAGTGAAAAGTATGGCATTTTAAACCAGTTTAGAAAAGAGAACGACAATTTTAGAACAAGTTAGAAAAGAGTATGGCATTTTAGACCAAGATAGAAAAGAGTATGGCATTTTAGACCAAGATAGAAAAGAGTATGGCATTTTAGACCAAGATAGAAAAGAGTGGCATTTTAGACCAAGTTAGAAAAGAGTATGGCATTTTAGACCAAGTTAGAAAAGAGTATTGCATATTAGACCAAGTTAGAAAAGGAAATGTCAACTTTACACCCAGTTAGAGTGAAAACAGTGGAGGCCAAACACTGACCTGACTAATGGACACAAGACGCAGGTTGTAGAAGAGTGGAAGGGTGAGCTGGTGGGTGACGATGCTGCCCAACACCACACCCAGCAGAGTGACCCCTATTTGTGACCCGTATAAGTACACTTCAGTGGGATTCCTGTAGAAAAATGGGGATGGGATTAAAATGAGTTTAGGGAAATACTTTGAGAGAATGGGAGACTGACTGGAAGAGTTTATGTGAGTGAGGAGGTGGAAGGGGAGACCAAGGATGAGATGGAGGGATGGAATGGAGAAGATGTAGAATGAGAGACTGAATGGAAGAGTGCATGTGAATGAGAAGGTAGGGGAGAGGGAGACCAAGGATGAGATGAAGGGATGAAGTGGAGAGGATGGAGAATTAGAAACTGACTAGGAGAGATGCTGATTCCTTCAGGTTTCGCCATTAATATTCTGCTATGACTTGTTTGAATATCATGTTAATTTGCAGAAAGATTTGTTTATGGAAGAATGTATAGGAATTTATTGAATCACTCGTGTTGTTGAATAGTCAGCCCTAGAGAGAGAGAGAGAGAGAGAGAGAGAGAGAGAGAGAGAGAGAGAGACTAACCTAGTACAGATATAGCCGAAATGACGCCACCAAGGAGAGAGAGTGCCACGGGGCAGGGTGTCATGGCGCTGCTGCCCAACAAGTACTCCTGCGTGGACTCCTTGCCGCGACTCCTGTAGGCTGTCCACACCCCGATACCGAGTAACACCGCCAGCATGAGACTAAACACAGCATAATCCACGGTGCTGAAGTGCTCAGCAGCGTGACTCTCATCCGCTGCCGACGCCATCACTCCACGACCCCGACACTGCTGCCAATAAAGGCGGTATTGATTACGTTCAGTTCACGTTCTGTACTCGGCTTTTTGGCTCTAGGTTTGACTGCCATAAATAAAGCATCGAAAATTAGGCACAGAATTCTTACCTGTCGACTGCAGTTAAGCGATTTAATTTCTAAGATACATTTTTCTCCAAAAATACGATACGTGGAGCATTTTATCTATCTGTATATCTGTCTATATCTATCTACCTATCTATTCAGACGCCTTAATCATGTATCTCTCTCTCTCTCTCTCTCTCTCTCTCCATTTATCTATCTCTCTATTTGCTTCCGATGCCTATTTGTTGTCAGTCCACACAAGATAAAAATACGAGAGAGAGAGAGAGAGAGAGAGAGAGAGAGAGAGAGAGAGAGAGAGAGAGAGAGAGAGAGAGAGAGAGAGATGTATGGAGGAAAATAGAAAGGAGAAAGGAAGGAGGGAAAGACTCACGAAAGAGAGTAAATGAAGAGATTTGGAAAGGAAAATGAAACCAGGAGAGAGAGAGAGAGAGAGAGAGAGAGAGAGAGAGAGAGAGAGAGAGAGAGAGAGAGAGAGAGAGAGAGAGAGAGAGAGAGGTGCAGTGTGTCGGTGGGTAACTTAGTGTTCTTAAGTCAGCTGAGAGGGTGGCCCAAGGCGCCACTAACTTAACCTGTCCGTGTAGATAGAGATCGATAGATAGACTGGGGCAGATAGATGGGTAGACTGAGGTAGACTGGGGCAAATAGATAGACTGACTGAGGTAGACTGGGGCAGATAGATAGACTGAGGTAGACTGGAACAGATAGATAGATAGACTGAGGTAGACTGGGGCAGATAGATAGACTGAGGTAAACTGGGACAGATAGATAGATAGACTGAGGTAGACTGGGACAGATAGATAGATAGACTGAGGTAGACTGGGACAGATAGATAGACAGACTGAGGTAGACTGGAACAGATAGATAGACAGACTGAGGTAGACTGGGGCAGATAGACTGGGGCAGATAGATAGATAGACTGTGGTAGACTGGGGCAGATAGATAGATAGACTGTGATAGACTGAGGCAGATAGATAGACAGTTAGACTGAGGTAGACAGACTGGGGCAGATCGATAGATAGACTGGGGTAGTCTGGGGCAGATAGATAGACAGATAGACTGAAGTAGACAGACTGGGGCAGATCGATAGATAGACTGGGACAGTCTGGGGCAGATAGATAGATAGACTGGGGTTGACTGAGGCAGATAGATAGACTGAGGTAGGCTGAGGCAGATAGATAGACTGAGGTAGATAGATAGACAGATAGACTGAGGTAGACAGACTGGAGCAGATAGATAGATAAACTGAAGTAGACTGGAGCAGATAGTTAGACAGATTGAGGTAGACTGGGACAGATAGATAGACTGGGGCAGATAGATAGATAGAATGAAGTAGACTGGGGCAGATAGATAGATAGACTAAGGTAGACTGGAGCAGATAGATAGACAGACTGAGGTAGACTGGGGCAGATAGATTGACTGATTGGTTGGTAAATAGACTGAGGCAGATAGATAGATAGACTGAGGCAGATAGATAGATAGACTGAGGCAGAATGAGATAGACTGAGGCAAAATGATAGATATATAGACAGACTAAGACAAAATTATAGATAGATAGAAGGACCGAGGCAATATTATGATAGATATATAGATAGACTGAAGCAAAATGATAGATAGATAGATAGACAGATAGAAAGATAGATAGACTGAGGCAGAATGATAGATAGGTAGATAGATAAGTAGGCAGATTAGACAGACAGACAAGCAGACACAGACAGAGACAGGCAGACAGAGATAGATAGATAGATAGATAGACGGATGGATTTTGTTGCTCCATCCGTATCAACCCATATTAGGTCCACTTCTTTGCTGTGGGAGAGTGACAGCCAGATATAGCCCTTACAAATACTGGCTAAATACGAAGGAGGTGTGTGTGCAGGAAGAGTGATGCATGGTTTGCTCTCTCTCTGTCTCTCTCTCTCTCTCTCTCCTGGAATATCTTGAGTGACAATCATTAGGGTGGGACCGACTGACAGGGCCATTCCTAGAGATGTTTCTGCATCAAAATGAATAAATAAATAAATAAATCCTCGGGTGGAAGGAGCTAATCTCTCTCTCTCTCTCGCTCTTGCTCTCTCTCTCTCTCTCTCTCTCTCTCTCTCTCTCTCTCTCTCTCTCTCAGTTTTAGTATGAATGTATCTATTGATCTATCTGTTTTTCTAAAGTAACTCAGTATCTGTCTATCTATCCACCTATCCATCTGTCTGCCTATCTATCTGTCTATCTATCTGTCTATCAGTCTATCTATTATTTTTTCGTTGACTGTCTATTTGTCTATCAATGAATCAGTTACTCAGCAAATCTCTCTCTCTCTCTCTCTCTCTCTCTCTCTCCCTCACATAAGATATTAAACCCAGACTCATTTTTTCCTTAGAATTTGTAAACGATTGACAAAAAATTTCGCCGTATAAGATGCAGTTTATGACATTTTTTCTTTTCTTTTTTTTTTTTTTGGTTATTTTACTTTATTGATTTTATTGCTATGATTATTTTATGGCCTTATTATTTAAGGTCATTAAAATATCTGGATTATTTTTTTAATAGTTGAAAAAGATTTGGGATTTTCAACTTTTTTTTTTTTTTTTGCTCATATCCAAACTCATTTCTTTGGGAATGTTACCATTTTTGAGGATATGTTGATTTGGTTCTTAAAATTGTGATCTATAGATAGATAGATTATTATTATTATTATTATTATTATTATTATCATTTGTGGTAGGTGGGGGCGCTCACCGTCCACTCACTCGATGTATTGCTGCTCTCGGGCGTCTTCCCTTTCCTCTCCTTCATCCTTCTTTCCTTCCATCCTCTTCTGTCTTTCTTTCCTTCTTTCTTTCCTTGTCCCTCTGCCTACGGGTGACTTTACTCTTCCTCTTCTGTCTTTCCTTCATTCTTTCCTTTTCCTTCTGCCTGTGGGTGACTCTACACTGAGTGACAAGCCAAATGGTTTCCTGTACACCAGGAAACCATTTACTACGCTGGGTGATAATCATACAGCCAAATTTTGGCACCTGGTGGTTTTAGTGGGTAATTATTGCGCTCCAATCGGATTGAGCCGGTGAAGGTTTATATCCAAGGGATGGTTGGGGTTGATTGCTCATGTAATGCCACTCAGGGATGAGTGAGGCTGGTCACTCTCATCTTAAATGTCGAGACCAACTGCCTAGCCCCGGGCTCCTACGCTCCTCATGGGGCAGTGTAGGATTGGATGATGGATGGATGGATGGATTATTATCATTATTATTACTACTACTACAACAATAACTACTACTACTACTACTACTACTACTACTACTACTACTATTACTACTACTGCTGCTGCTACTACTACTACTACTACTATTATTATTATTACTACTACTACTACTACTACCACCACTATTACTACTACTCCTACTACTACTACTACTACCACCACTATTACTACTACTCCTACTACTACTACTACTACCACCACTATTACTACTACTACTCCTACTACTACTACTACTACTACTACTACTATTATTATTATTATTATTATTATTATTATTATCATTATTGTTATGATGATGATGATGATGATGATGATGATGATGATGATGATTATGATTATGATTATTATTGTTATTATTATTATTATTATTATTATTATCATTATTAAGGAAGGTTGTTGGCACACTGAAAGCAGTGATGAGAAATAGGGAGGTGAGTATGGAAGTTAAGAAGTCACTGCATGATGGTATTGTGATCCCTACCCTGACGTATGGAAGCGAGGCGTGGACCTTGCAAGAAGGGAACAAGTCAAGAGTGAGAGCAGTGGAAATGAGTTACTTGAGAGGAGCATGTGGAGTGACATGGAGGGACAGGTTGACGAATGAAGAAGTGAAGGAACGTTGTGGGGTAGATGTGGATGTGGTTGAAAAGATTAGGAGAAATACACTGAGGTGGTTTGGACATGTGGAGAGGATGGAGAATGAAAGACTGACTAAGAGGGTGTATGTAGGTGAGGTGGAGGGAGGGAGAGGGAGGGGTAGACCGAGGATGAGGTGGAGGGATGGAGTTGAGAGGTATATGAGGGAGGGGGGGGTGAGTTGGGGGGAGGGAAGTCAAATGGTGGGTGACAGAGTGACTTGGAGGCGTTTTGTCTGCGGCCACCCTTTGCGGGATTAGGGCGTCGGGCTATAGATAGATAGATAGATAGATTATTATTATTATCAGAAAAACTGACCTAAATTGACATTACCCTAATTGACCTTGACCTAAATTGTTACCGCATGAGTGTACCAAAGTCTCTGTTCGTGCTATGGGTGCGAAAATAGGAGTGGATGTACTAACCCTACCTGAGACGTGTTGTGTTAATGGGTTAACTTATGAGTCGGCATTGTGTACTGTGCTGGAGCATAGCTTATGCTACTTGTACCTAGCCAACACTACTAATGCCCCGCTTAAGCTGTGTGTGGGGACACAGATTGGTGATTTCTTGGTAAACCCAGCGGCCGTTCGTATATGCCAGGACTTCCCACTCTCTGTTGAAGATGTGAGCTCAGTTGTTCAGTCCACCGACATTACCACCCCATCTAATCTTGAATCTCATGTGAAACAGAGGGATTATCCAGAGTACAGAAGTCAGTTGCTTGATCTCTTGCGAGACTACCATGAAGTAGTAGCCTTACCTGGTGAGAACATGGGCAAAACTAGCTTACTCCAGTACAATATTACATTAAAGCCTAAAGCTCAACCAGTGTAGGCCTATATCCCTGCCTACCGTTTACCGCACAGCCAACGTCAACAGGCTGATCGTCTTATTCAGGAAATTTGGAATTGAACGTTATTGAACACTCTGACAGTCCGTGGAACAGTCCACTATTTCTCGTTCCAAAGAAAGGTGGTGAGTTGCGACCAGTCATAGATTACAGACGCGTAAAATGTGCTGACTGTCCTGGACATATTTCCAATTCCTGTACTCACTAATTTGTTGGAATCCTTAGGCTAAAACAATTGTGTTTTCTCCTCCCTGGATCTTTTGAGTGGCTACTGGTAAGTAGAAATGGAGGAATCATCTCGTCCAATCACTGTATTTAGCACCCCATCTGGTCATTACCAGTTCCGTAGACTCCCATTTGGCTTGAGAAATGCACCATCGGCGTTCACGCAGCTAATTCATACAGTTTTCGTCGTCATGATAGGTCACTCAGTCTTTGCTTATCTAGACAATGTCATATTTGCTAGTCACTCTGTAGAAGAACACTTAGAAAAATTGGGCGAGGTGTTCACTAGGCTCAAACAAACTGGACTGAAAATCAAACTGTCAAAGTGCCATTTTTTATGTAAGAAGCTACATTTCCTAGGACATGTCGTCGATGCTCATGGAATTCATACATCAGATGACAAGGTTAGTGGAGTAACAAACTTCTCTACTCCCACCAACACAGATGCAGTACGTAGTTTTCTCGGCCTTAGTGGCTACTATCGTCGTTTCATCAAAGGGTACGTCCAAATTTCTGCGCCATTAACGAAACTGTTAAAGAAGGACGAGCTTTATGTGGTCAGGTGAACAAGTTACCGCATTTACCACTTTGAAAACTGATCTTGCACAAGCCCCGGTTTTGGCATTCCCTGATTATTCAAAACTATTTCTTCTATGTATTGATGCTTCCAGAGTGGTCCTTGGTGTCGTTCTCATGCAAGATGACTCCGAAGGAAAGAAACGTGCCATTGCCTAGGCCAGTCGTGTGTCAAACTCCATAGAAAAGAATTACAATGTTACTCAGTGGGAAGCCCTAGCTTTGGTCTGGTCCCTGAAACGTTTCAGCGACATCTATGGTTACCCTGTTCACATTCAAACAGACCATCTTCATCTGTGTGACCTGTTTCGGGGACGTAATCTTACCGGTCGATTTGCACGTTGGGCAATCACTGTTAATGACTGTAATCCAACCTTTGAATACATTCCAGGGAAATTAAATGTTGTAGCCAATGCCTTCTCTCAGCACGTAGCCACGGTCTCCACTGATTGTGACGTAAATTTAGCGTTCAGTTATGACACACTCCATGGGTTCCAGCGTGTTGGTCCTCTATGGTCTCAGGTTATATACTTTCTTGAGTCTGGTAATGATTCTTCCTTGCCCAAGTTACCAGTTCCTGTATCTGATTTCTTCCTTGACAGTTGGTGGATAGCGAGTGGGATGAACGTCATTTCACGTCTTCTGTGGGTAATCTCTGTGTTACTGCCCCCTTGACCAGAGTACTGCACCTTCAATGACGATAGTCTGTTCCTGTCCCCAGCCTCCAGCCTCTTTGCAGTTTTGGTGTGGTTTTGCTATGGAATACCTAACTGTAGTTCTGCTACGAAATACCTAACTATGGTTCTGTTATGGGAATACCTAACCCACACCAACCCCCACCTGCCACCACACTGCCACAACCCCAGTAAGTCCTCCACCACTAACCTCACTACCTGCCTGAACTACCAGTCCTGTAAAACCCATTAGTACATTACCACCCTGCATGGGCTTAGCGATTTAGCCATCAACCCAACCGACCCCCTCAACCCCCACTACAGTGAGTATCCCCCAACTGCCGCTAAGCTTGGTGCATCATCACCACCCAAAACCAAGCCGCCCTGATGTCATGAAAGAGGGAGCATGGCCACTCACAGAGGGCTACGTCACAGTCTTCCACTACTATCAGCTTCTCGCCTTGCCTCTTACATAACATTATCATCCCACACTCTCGTCATAATCCTCTTCATAAGCATCACCTCTAACTTCAACTTATTTTATAGGAAAGATGTGGGTCTACGTGCTGGCGTGCTGACCCTAGTTGGGTATGGATTGGGTGAGGACGATGGTGTCATACGGCCTGGGGCCTTGGTTGGCGCTGGGAGCGAGGTAATTGTGGTGAAAGATGCAGTCTCCTTGTGCTACGACCTAGAGCTGCTGGCTGCAGTGGTCATCGCCCTGCCCAATTTCACAAACCAGTTAAGGGAGTTACAGGCTCTTCCATCTGCAATCAAGGAACAGCATCCAAAGGATGCGTTTTGCTACCAACTCTACCTACCCATACGCTGGAAGATGGCTTATGTAAGGCTTCAGTTCCCTTGTCAGGAGTCCATATTATAATTACAAATCATAATAGAGAGATAGATAAATAGATAGATAGACAGACAGATAGAAGCAGCAAGTCAGATGATGAGAAGGTATTGTGTCTGCGAGAATCGAGCAATGCTAAACATGCTTACACACTCTAACTCAAGGAATGCTTTATAGGCACACAACAGCGCCTAGTGACCATACACACACATACACACATACTCACACACAGGCTTCTAGAACATTCCAACAACAGTGTAACACACGTGACACGACCCCTGCTACACCAGAATTTAGGAAGCAGAGCTCAGAAGGAGGCTAGCTATAGAACCGACAGGTAGTGGAGAGAGTGAACAAGAAGAGGGGTCCAACTAGACTTACTTAGTATATTTAGTCTCTGTAAGACATACCCTGCTCAACTTAGATTTTCTCTGAAGATAATGAATGAAGATCAACTCCCTGTATTCATCTTTAACTCCTCCTACAAGAATCGAGAGTCACATTTGGTTGGCAGCGAACGTACGGACCTCGCCTACGAATCTACAGTGAAATTCTACAAAAGCAGGCGAGACTCTACAAGATTAGCTTCAGTTCTACAGTGAATTCCTACAAAATACAGCCTACGAGCCTACAAGCCTATGAACCTACAAGTCTACAAAACAACTCTATAATCTTCACGTACCTTCAACCAGCAGCAAGAAGAATAAAAAACAAAGCAAGTAAAGAAAAAGAAAGACCAGAGCAACAAGCACACAAAACCCTAACACTCTCTCCGGCCTACCTCCATCGCCGATGCAGAGGTCAAGACACACAGCACAACACCAGAGCCACATTTATAACGCATCTTACTCACCTTTCTTCACCCAGGTTACGCGTCGCTACTCAGTTACTCACCACAGCTACCAGTGTGGGAAGCCGACGTCACCATGTGTATCTGCTGAGATGACATCACCACACGAGTTTGCTGACAAAAGGCCACGGCAAGCAAGTGTGACTGACAACCAGGCACTTCTCACCCACTACTCATTACTCATTGTTCACATAGCTCCTACTCATATTTATTTCCACAATACTAAGTTGGAAATTCGACGTTCTATGCTGAGGTTTGCCTGTGACAGCTGTTAACCACCAAAAGCACCAGGCCATGGAAATTCCTGAGTAATATCGTCCATCAACACAGCCCTAGAATTATCAAGAGATCTTCAATCAACCCTGCAATTTTCTTCCGAGATCGACCGTTCCATCGACACGCCTCTCCGATCTGTATCAAGTGGGTGAAATTATACTTACTCATTTCTTCTCAGTGCTAAAATTAGGTATATTCAACTCCTTTACTTATTTCTAAATATACACTTATACACTCACTATCTATCATTTATTACAACTCATTTACTCATCTATTTAGTTAGGACATAAACAAAAGGCGTATTTCATAACACCAGACCTTAATGACAGGGATATTTTCGCCACCACCCACATTAATACCGAACGAAACACAATTAGATCCAACAACGGATTCACAATTAGGAGAGCACCAAGGCAACACACCCATTGTACAAAACTCAACACACTCTAAAGATCAAGAAACAAATAAGTCAGTTCTAGATGATGAATGGGAAACCCCCTCTGACATAGCAAGTGAGGACTTTGTCACTGACTTGCACACGTATGCCAATATACTTAACAGGGTTCACCGTTCCGGCCGAACCTATTCCACCATTCCCTCACACAACGATAAACAAGTCCAAGTTAAATTAACAGAGCAAACAGTGAAAATGAATAACGCAACAAATACCGCGGATCAAACATCCCCACCTCATGTTTATGTTTACCATGAAGATAAAACTGCCCCAAAATTCTCTGGCACAGAGAAAGATCTTATTGACGTCATTTCATTGGTCTGTCAGTGTGAACAAATCTTCATCAAGCGACACATCCTCGATGAACAAGAAACAATTGCCATTTTTTCATCTTGCATAAGCCAGGAAAGATGTCCAGCAAGCAATTTATTGAGATCAGATAAGCTCCTCAAGGCTAGGACATATGATGAATTTAAAACTGAAATTTTGAAGAAATTTTCTGGAGATATGAACTTCTTGTCAGGTATAATTCCAGAATTACATAAGATTGTAGATCTTGTAAGGGAGCACACTACAAACCATGTGCTCATTGTAATAACTGCTGATGTCTTCACAATCAAAAGAACATTGTTAGTTACTTTGGAAAACTCAAATTGGATAACAGATGATGGAAAGATGTCCCCAGACCTCGTCGTGGACATCATTGGTTATGTAGCTGCCTTGTGTAAATTACCTGATAGGACCCTTAAGATCGCCAAGACAATCGCGTACACCCCAGGCATGTGCTTACTAGACTTAATGATGCAGTCCAGTAAAGCAGGTATGGTCGACACACCTGCACATTCTAGTAGAATGAGAGTACCTGAGACAGTATCAGCGGTGAAAACATCAACACCGACCCCAAACAGAGAACAAAATCGATCGCGACCCGAAAGCAGGCAGAGCAAACAACTAAACGTATCGAGAGTTCGATCACAAACACCAGGCTACAGGCAGTTTCATAAGTTTTTGTGCAGCCTGAGCAGATCTTGCGCCACAAACAACACTACGTATGGGAAGTCACCTCGTAGGTCACAGTCAAGAGATAGGTCCATTGTGTCATTATTGTGCAAAACCAGGACACACAAGGAATGAATGCTTTATCAAAACAAAAGAGGATAGACAAAAGACACAAGGATTTGATCCTTACTGTAGGCATCATAGATACCAAGGGCACTGGACAAGTAACTGCAAAACAGTAGAAAAAATTGTGTCTATGTTCAAATCTGGGGAAGACCAAGTCATGACAAAAAACGAACAACGCAAAGAAAAGCAAGTCTAAAATTCACATAGGAGGCATGTTGGGAAATGAGTGTATCTTAATACCAGCTGTATGTGAGGATCAAAACGTTTCCTTATTTTTAGACACAGGCTTTCCAGTGAACTTAATATCACAAGAAGAAATAAATAGAATTCTTAAAAATAAGAAGAAGGTAACTTTCCTGGAAGAAGCTGATTTAGATTTATATACGGTAGATGGAAAAAATATTACAGTAAAAGGTATGATAAGGTTAAATATCAGTTTCACAGAGACTACAAGACCATTCTCTGCATTTTTCTATATCGTTGAAAACTTAGCAATTAAAGCTCATATGTTACTGGGCTTAAGATGCATGAGAGCAGAGAACATAACTTTACTCCCACAAATGAATGGAATAGACTTTGACAATGAATTCATGGAGGAAATACCATCAGAGCCCTCACCGATTAGTAAAGAGAACCAAAAAGAATTGGTAATATTAAAAGCTTAAACAAACATACACAAACAGATGAGTGTATAGATCCACTCCCACCACCAGCCCCAGCCTCCAGAATTAGAGGCCCAGATAACAGTACTGATTTATCAGTTTTTCCCGCACATCTCACCAAAGATTTAGTTATACCACCTAATTCCTATATGAAAGTTACCATAAAGAGCAAATTATGGAATAGTACTGTTCTTGTCTTAGAAGAATTATGTAAAGTAAAGGGATTATCAGTAGAAAACCCATTATGTCAGATGAACGACGAAGGGCAAACTCAGATATTCATAATTAATCACATGAATGGGGAAGTTCAGTTGAAAAAGGGGACTTGCATAGTTAATATTGAAAAATGTCCCGCCCCTGTGAAGAAAATAGTCATAGCTGGAGTGACAAGTGCGATAAAATATACGGATAGAGAAAGCATAAAAGAGAGTTTAATTCACTCAGGTGAATTTGATGAAGAAAATGATTTGTTAACAATGCTGGAAACACACAGGGACCATAGCATTACCCGAAGAACAATTAGGGTGTACTAACCTGATTAATCATAAGATTAATGTGCACACAGAAACACCACCAATTTTCGTACCAGCCTACCGTATCCCACACTCCCAACGTACACTTGCAAATCAGTATGTCGATGAAATGTTAAAACTTGGAATTATTGAACCTTCAGTCTCCCCGTGGAATGCCCCATTATTCTTCGTGCCCAAACGAAATGGAAAAATGCGTGCTGTAGTAGATTACCGTAAACTAAACAATCGCACAATCCCAGACAGATTT
Source organism: Coenobita brevimanus (assembly GCF_032717465.1). Taxonomy (NCBI): domain Eukaryota; kingdom Metazoa; phylum Arthropoda; class Malacostraca; order Decapoda; family Coenobitidae; genus Coenobita; species Coenobita brevimanus. The sequence goes on from NC_136971.1 coordinate 38,953,673, forward strand.
CCCATGCCATTGCTAAGCGACGTTCTACAAAATATGGGACCGGAAAATAATATATTCTCAACAATCGATCTACTAAATGGCAATTATCAAATACCGGTTGAAGAGGAGTCACGTAAATACACTGCCTTTTCCACAAATAGAGGCCACTACCAATATACAAGGATGCCGAAGGGACTAAGGACAGCCCCAGGCACATTCCAGCGTCTTATGAATTACGTATTGTCCGGAATTTTAGGACAAGGAATATTTGTTTATCTTGACGATATTATAATCGCAACAAAAAATATTACGGATCATCTAAAAAATTTAGACTTACTCTTACAAAAGCTTAGTGATGCTGGTTTAAAAATTAAGCTTTCTAAATGCAAATTTTGCTTTAAGGAAATAAATTTCTGGGGCCACAAATTAAGTTCTAATGGTATTCACACCACTGATGACAAAATGCAGGCAGTGAGAGATTTTCCTGAACCCACTACGACTGACGAAGTTAGACAATTTTTAGGTCTAGGTGGGTACTATAGGTCATTCGTACCACAATTCTCTCGTATAGCCTTTCCTCTATTCCAACTACTCAAAAAAGATGCTGTATTCCAATGGGAAGAAGAACAAAAAAGGGCATTTAACAATCTACAAATTAAACTAACAAATGCACTTTGTTTAGCATATCCGGATTACACAAAATAATTTCTTATTTGTACAGACGCATCAGTTAAAGGATTAGGGGCTGTACTGATGCAGGAAGATAAAAGAGGAAAGAATAAACCAATTGCATTTGCCAGCAGACAAATAAAAGGTGCAGAGAAAATTTACTGCACTACAGACTTAGAGGCACTTGCAGTGGTTTTTGCATTACAAGAGTTTCGAGATTTGGTATATGGTTACGAAATCCACTTATTCACCGATCATAAACCACTAGTGGGTGTGTTTAAAGAAAAAATCCTTTCTGGGAGGAAAGCAAGATGGAAATGTACAGTTGAAAACTACAATGTACAAATTCATTATATACAAGGTAAAATGAACATAGTAGCTGACGCATTATCTAGGAACCCGAACACAATTCAGGTCGCGGCATTAGATCTCAAAGGAAATATCCCAAACCACAATGATATCGCAAAAGCACAAAGACTTGACCCAATATGGTCTAAAGTTATATACAACTTAGAAAGTGGAGATGACAAACAATTACCCAAACTTCATGTACCACTCGAACAATTCACAATGGTCAATAATACATTATACAAGGTTAACCCAAAACAACCAAAACCCCAAAGAAATACTAACCAGTTGGTAGTACCTAATGACATGATACCCCAAGTATTACGAACGATACACGATAGCCCACATGCAGGACACCCTGGAAAGGATAAGACATTCAAACAGGCACAGCTGTTATATTACTGGCCTTCATTACGAAAAGATATAAACAATCATACAGACAGATGCGAATTATGTGCAAAACACAAAGGATACCCAATCACACCAGCACCGATGGGTAATTACCCTGTACCACATCAACCATGGGACGTTGTCGCTGTTGATTTACTCAAGATGCCAATATCATACAATAATAACCAGTACCTATTCGTAGCAACGGATCATTTTTCCCGTTATGTCATTTTAGCTCCAATTAAAGATAAAACAGCAGAGACAGTAGCAAAGGCAATAACAGATAATGTAATATGTCGCTTTACTACCCCAAAGGTACTAATAAGTGATAATGGAGGAGAATTTAATTCTGATATCTTATAAGAGATATGTAAACAATACAACATCAAAAAGGTTAACGTTTTAGCCTATCACCCAGCATCTAATGGGTTAGTAGAGAGACAAAACAAAATTCGTATTTGATGTGCTACGACACATTCTCAGTGAAAATTATGCAAGCTGGGATGATTGGATTCCCAGAGTAGAAGCCTCAATTAATGAATCTATAAATAAATCTATAGGTGACATACCACATTTCATTATATATGGGACAGATAAGAAAACTACCAAATGAGCTCCTACAAGGTGACAGTCTGCCCATATACAATTACGATGATTACTCTAAACTCCATTTACATGAATTCCAGGACATACACAAAAGAGCCAAGAAACAATTAAATGATGTCCAAGGAAGAAATGACGGAGACATTTAACAAGAAGGCAAGAGATTCACCTATCAGCTTAGGAGACATTGTTTATGGTATCATTCATACGAGAGACAATAAATTATCCCCAAAATTTGAGGGCCCATACAGAGTAATTAACATAAAAGCAAACAAAGTTTTAATTAAGTCACTGTCAAGTGGCGAAGAGAAACAAGTTCATATTGACCATTTAAAACGAGTTTCAAGGGAACTATCCAATAATTATTCAGGATCAGATACAACCGAACAGGCGAACGTGACTCAAGAAACCAAGCAAGAAAACAACAATAATTACAAAAATAAATTAAGGTTATATACCAAACAATCGAACATAGGTGCAACTGTTCCAATAAAATCTACAGTACATCATTTACGAGAATTAAATATCGATTTAAACTCCTATAAATGAAATAACAATCAACCGTAACGCACATCATCACTATCATCGACCACAGCATGACCATATTAGGAAATCAATAAATTTTTTTTTCGGTAGGTAGCGATGAAGGGACTTATGCTATGGATTCTCCTCTACATAGCAGAGGATATGCGCACTTAGACCCCCAACACATAGTACGACAAGGATGCCTCATAGCTCCAACGGCCACGACTTCAATCGTAAAAGACGTCATGAGTACTGAAATGAGTCTGGATTACTTGTATGAATTACCTTCTTATTTAGGAAATATCGCGAAACCAATGCGAACCCTGGACTTCATGATAGGAGGCTATGTTTCACAAGCACATAACACAAAGGAAGTGAATGAAATAGTGAAGTTAGCGAAATGGAAAATAGAACAAGCAAAGTCAACTATGCTCATCATGATCCAAGATCTCCCATCTTATGGAACGGAGGTATTGAGCGACAGGAACAACATCACACGTAATCGCCAAAAGCGCGGATTGTTCGACGTGGGTGGCGAAGTTCTTGGGAACATCTTTGGATTGGCTACAGACGACGACCTTAAAGAAACAAACAACAAATTTAATAAAATAGCTTAGGTACTAACATACCAAGATAAATTCATCACAGGACATAACTCAGCAATGAAGACAATTGTGAAAAATCTGAAAAAGGCAGAAAACATAGCTCTCGAAAGTGTAGATAAAATAAATGACATGGAAGGTAACATAACACTTTTCCAACACTTCTCCATCATCACAGAACATATTGACACAATTCTACTACAATTAGACAACACTAGAGTTCGTTACAGGGCACTTAGGCAAGGAATTTCGAATGCTGGTGATGGCAAGATCACAATTGACTTACTCCCAGTTCATGAGCTACGTCAGATAATTAGTCAAGGCATACATAAACATAAATTGAAGCCTTTGTTCCGAAGTAGGGAATTCATGTACTATTATCCATATTTAGAAGCAACACTAAGAGCAACATCAGTAGTAGTTCATGTATCATTCATAACTGATGACCTGTTCACAGTATACCAAATACACCCCTTCTCCTCTAAAAATAACAACACTTTGGTCATCATCAACATCAACACAGA
>NC_136971.1:38962312-39016795 GCF_032717465.1 Coenobita brevimanus
GTGTTGAATATTGTAATTCACTGTGGATTGGTCTTCCAAATAATATACTAACAAAAGGTCAGTCTGTGTTGAACAGGGCAGCACGGCCTATCTCTGGTCTCCCCCTGAGAACCTCGACTACACCGTTCCTAATTGAGCTGCATTGGTTACCAGTAAAGGCTAGAATTGAATTTAAATTGTGTCTTATTACAGTCAAGTTTTTAAGTTTGGTGAACCAAAGTATCTTGCTGAATGGCTAAAACTTCCATCGGCACACCCAGGTGTGACGTTAGCCTACGTAGTGAGGATGATTCCTCGTGTCTTGACGAGCCTGGAGCCATTCACAAGTTATCTTTCTTTGATAATTCTTTTGTGTATAGAGACCCTATATTATATATCAGATTGCCATTGTCCATGAGACAACTCCTTTCTGCTGAATCCTTCAAGAGACAGCTGAAAGTCTTCCTTTTTTCAAAATGCTATGACCTGGAGAGAGGTACTATGACGGATGATTATAGGGTTTAATTATTGCCACTTTCATAAATATATATATATATATATATATATATATATATATATATATATATATATATATATATATATATATATTCTTTTTTACTGATGAAGTATGTATTGTATACGAGGGGTCACAATTCTTGTAACTTTAAAAATAATGTATATGTCTGTCGAGCGCTTGTGAATTCCCTATGGAAGAACTGGCGCTTTTGAGAAAAAAAAAAAAAAATATTGTTATTATTATTATTATTATTATTATTATTATTATTGAAAACTGAATCTGGGAATGAAAATTTAAGAATTTGGTTATATACCCATGTTCAAATCTGGCAGCCCGTGAGCCGGGGCCAGCTGCCAACAAGTGTTCATATTTGATCACTTGTTGTCACTGTCAGAGGATTTCATTCCTGTCATCGATCAGTTCATAGCTTCTTTTAACCAACTGCTGCATACATATGAGCTGATGCCTGGTAGCTTTGGCTGCTTCGGACGACTGACAAAGCTATCCTCTGAAGAGCTGTCTAGAGAAGCTGAGAAATTACTGGATGTCTATCCCAACGATCTGGAGACTTCATTTCCTGAAGAGCTCGTCCAGTTTGCTGCTTTTGCGAATATTATGCTGACGAAGAGACAAACGACATTAGCACTGAGCTATTTCTCTACAAACTTATCCACGATAAGCATGTGCTACATATTTTCCCCAGTGTGGAGGTAGCCCTGAGAATGTACCTGGCTGTAATGGTGAGCAACTGCAGTGCTGAGCGTGTTTTGTTTTTTTTTCAAGCTGAAATTAATTGAGAATCGCCTACGAACAAGCAGGACACAGGAGTGACTTGTGAATTTATCAGTCATGAGCACTGAGTCGGACATCCTACGCTCATCGGACATTGGTGATTTAATAAGTGAATTTTCCATTAGAAAATTGCGGAAAACACCTGGACCAGACCAGATTTCTAGAAACTGTTCGTTCAGTGAACAGTCTATACAAGTGATGAGTGGTGAGTGCACGCATTTTTTTTTTTTTTTTTTTACTTTTTTTTCTCGCTTCATGAATATTCTGTTTTGTGTGATTTGTTAGGAAGTGTTCAGTGCATTTCAGGGCTGCTCTTTTTTTTTTTTTTCATTCAGGGCTATGTATTGTCAAGATTTTTCAGAAAGTATCGATTTTACCTGATCCCTAATGACATCAGTTTCTGAATACAGTATCATAGGTCATCGGGAGCGAGTTGTATTGTGCAAGCGAGCATATCGGTGCAACAGTGCAAGGGTTAATAATGTATTTTCATTTAGCACCATAATAATTTGATGCTTGGGATGGGCCTCCCACCAAAACGGGACCCAGGCTTCCCACATCCCAAATCCGGCACTGGTTAGAATTATTAATAACCCTGCCATTATAAATACACTACAGTACCTCCCCTACAAGTAAGAAGGAATGTTGCCTCCCTTGCTTTATTTTACTGATACTTTTATAGCAAATACTCTGACGAAGTTGAGTCCATGGTGCCACCTCTCCATGCTCTCCCCTACTAAACGGGCATCTGGTAGCGCTCACGATTGGAATGTCACACAGCCGTACTGCAGAACTTCTGCCTATCAGAATTCTTTTATTCCCCAACCTGCATCACTCTGGAACTCGCTTCCCCAGAGTTGTTTCCCTCCAAACTTCTGTCAGGACTACAATTCATTATAGAAAACATGATAGATAGGATAGATAGATAGACAGAGCACCAGGCAAGCCTGGGAACAGGATATGAGCTTGCAACTCTAAGTGAAGGAATGTTGACAATACACCGGAAGCAGCAAGTCAGCGGATGAGATAGGTAGTGTGTCAGCGAGATAGGCACACGAACAACGCATCGTGACCATACACACACATACACACATACTCACACACAGGCTTCTAGAAACATCACATCAGTTTATTCCACGTGACACAACCCCTGCTAAAATGAGAATGTAGGATTTTCAGGTCAGAAGGAGACAGACCATAGAAACGGAAGGTAATAGGGAGAAGGAGGTTAAGAAGAGGGGTCCAACTAGACTTACTAAGTACATTGTCTCTGTATTATGTGCTGCTCAACTTAAGACTTTCTCTGAAGATAATAAATCAAGATCAACTCCCTGTATTCATCTTTAACTCCTCCTGCTCTTCAATTATCAAAATAACAATAAAAACTCAAGACTCACCTATTACAAGAATTAAGAATTACACATATCTAAATAAAGGCTACAAAGCTTTTAATATTAAATGGTGGCAGTCTATGAGCCTATGAGTCTACGAGCCTACGAGTCTACGAGCATACAAGCCTACGAGTCTATGAGTCTACGCGCCTACGAGTCTACCAGTCTATGAGCATACAGTAGCAACGACTAATTACAAATAACAAGTCTACAAAACAACTCTATAATCTTCATGCAACTTCAAGCAGCAGCAAGAAGAATAAAAAACAAAGCAAGTAAAGGAAAAGAAAGACCAGAGCAACAAGCACAAAAAAAACAACACTCTCTCCCGCCTACCTCCATCGCTGACGCAGAGGTCAAGACACACAGCAAAACACCAGAACCACATTTATAACCCATCTAACTCACCTTTCCTCACCCAGGTTACTCATCGCTACTCAGTTACTCACCACAGCTACTAGTGTGGGAAGCTGACGTCACCATGTGAATCTGCTGAGAAGACATCACCGAGCGACTTTGCTGAGACAATGCCATGCCAACTAACGTGTGACTGACACCAGACACTTCTCACCCACTACTCATTACTCATTATTCACATAGCTCCTACTCATACTCATTTATTTCCACAGTATTGAGTTGGAAATTCGACTTTCTATGATGAGGTTCACTTATGACTACAGCTGTTAACCACTACATGCACCAGGCCATGGAATTTCCTGAGTAATATCATCCATCAACACAGCCCTAGAATTATCGAGAGATCTTCATTCAACCCTGCATTTTTCTTCCGAGATCGACAGTTGCATCGACACGGCTCTCTGATCTGTATCAAGTGGGTGTAATTATACTTACTCATTTCTTCTCAGTGCTAATATTAAGTATATTCAACTCCTTTACTTATTTCTATATATACACTTATACACTCACTATCTATCATTTATTACAACTCATTTACTCATCTATTTTGTTAGGACATAAACAAAAGGCGTATTTCATAACACCATACCTTAATGACAGGGATATTTTCGCCCCCACCCGTGTTAATACCAGATGAAACACAGTTAGCACCCACAGCAGATCCACAATTAGGAGAGCACCAAGGCAACACACCCATTGTACAAAACTCAACACAAACTAAACATCAAGAAACAAATACGTCAGTTCTAGCTGATGTGTGGGAAACCACCTCCGATGTAGCAAGTGAGGACTTTGTCTCTGACTTGCACACATATGACAATATACTTAACAGGGTTCACCGTTCAGGCCGAACCTATTCCACCATTCCCTCACACAACGATAAACAAGTCCAAGTTAAATTAACAGAGCAAACAGTGAAAATGAATAACGCAACCAATACCGCGGATCAAACATCTCCACCTCATGTTTATGTTTATCATGGGGATAAACCTGCCCCGAAATTCTCTGGCACAGAAAAAGATCGTATTGACGTCATTTCATTAATCAATCAGTGTGAACAGATCTTTATCAAAAGACATATAATAGATGAACATGAGAAAATTGTCATTTTTTCATCTTGGATAAGTCAGGAACGATGTCCTGCAGGCGACTTACTAAGGTCAGATAAGCTCCACAAGGCTAACACATATGATGAATTTAGAACTGAATTTCTGAAGATATTTTCTGGAGGTATGAACTTCTTGCCATGTATAATCCCAGAATTACATAAGATTGTAGATCTTGTAAGGGAGCAAACTACAAACCATGTGCTCAGTGAAATAACTGCTGATGTCTCCACAATCAAAAGAACATTATTAGCTACTTTAGAAAACTCAAACTGGATAACAGATGATGGAAAGATGTCCCCAGACCTCGTCGTGGACATCATTGGTTATGTAGCTGCCTTGTGTAAATTACCTGATAGGACCCTTAAGATCGCCAAGACGATCGCATACACCACAGGCATGTGCTTACTAGACTTAATGAACGAGGTAGAGATGCAGTGCAGTAAAGCAGGTATGGTCGACACACCTGCACATTCTAGTAGAATGAGAGTACCTGAGACAGTATCAACTGTGAAAACATCTACAACTACCCCAAACAGAGAACAAAATCGATCGCGACCCGAAAGCAGGCAGAGCAAACAACTAAACTTGTCGAGGGTTCGATCACAAACACCAGGCTACAGGCAGTTTCATAAGTTTCCACGCAGCCCGAGCAGATCTCGCGCCACAAACAACACTACATATGAGAAGTCACCTCGTAGGTCACAGTCAAGAGATAGGTCCATTCTATGTCATTATTGTGCAAAACCAGGACACACAAGGAATGAATGCTTTATTAAAACAAAAGAGGATAGACAAAAGACACAAGGATTTGGTCCTTACTGTAGGCATCATAGATGCCAAGGGCACTGGACCAGTAACTGCAAAACAGTAGAAAAAATTGTGTCTATGTTCAAATCAGGGGAAGACCAAGTCATGACAAAAAACGAACAAATGCAAAGAAGAGCAAGTCTAAAATTCACATAGGAGGCATGTTGGGAAATAAGTGTATCTTGATACCAGCTGTATGTGAGGATCAAAACGTTTCCTTATTTTTAGACACAGCTCTCTAGTGAACTTAATAACACAAGAAGAAATAAATAGAATTTTCAGATATAAGAAGAAAGTAACGATTCTGGAAGAATCTGATTTAGATTTATATACGGTAGATGGAAAAAAAATCACAGTAAAAGGTATGATAAGGTTAAATATCTGTTTCACAGAGACTACAAGACCATTCTCTGCATTTTTCTATATCGTTGAAAACTTAACAATTAAAGGTCATATGTTACTGAGTTTAAGATGCATGAGAACAGAGAAAATAACTTTACTCCCACAAATGAATGGAATAGACTTTGACAATGAATTCATAGAGGAAATACCATCAGAGCCCTCACCGATTAGTAAAGAGAACCAAAAAGAACTGGTAATATTAAAAGTTTAAACAAACATACACAAACAGATGAGTGTATAGATCCACTCCCACCACCAGCCCCAGCCTCCATGATTAGAGACCCAGGTAACAGTACTGATTTATCAGTTTTTCCCGCCCATCTCACCAATGATTTAGTTATACCACCTGATTCCTATATAAAAGTTACCATAAAGGGCAAATTACGGAATAGTACTGTTTTTGTCTTAGAAGAATTATGTAAAGGGATTGTCAGTAGAAAACGCATTATGTCAGATGAACGACGAAGGGCAAACTCAGATATTCATAATTAATCACATGAATGGGGAAGTACAGTTGAAGAAGGGGACTTGGATAGTTAATATTGAAAAATGTCCCGCCCCTGTGAAGGAAATTGTTATAGCTGGAGTGACAAGTGAGATAAAATCTATGGATAGAGAAAACATAAAAGAGAATTTGATTCACTCAGGTGAATTTGATGAAGAAAATGATTTGTTAACCCTACTGGAAACACACAGGGACACCGTAGCATTACCCGGAGAACAATTAGGGTGTACTAACCTGATTAATCACAAGATTAATGTGCACCCAGCTACACCACCAATTTTCGTACCAGCCTACCGCATCCCACAATCTCAGCGTACACTTGCAAATCAGTATGTCGATGAAATGTTAAAACTAGGAATTATTGAGCCTTCAGTCTCTCCGTGGAATGCCCCATTATTCTTCCTGCCCATACGAAATGGAGAAATGCGTGCGGTAGTAGATTACCGTAAACTAAACAATCACACAGTCCCAGACAGATTTCCCATGCCATTGCTAAGCGACGTCCAACAGGATATTGAACCGGAAAATAATGTATTTTCCACAATCGATCTACTAAATGGTTATTACCAAATTCCGGTTGAGCAGGAGTCATGTAAATACACTGCCTTTTCCACAAATAGAGGACACTATCAGTATACAAGGATGCCGATGGGACTGAGGACAGCCCCAGGCACATTCCAGCGTCTTATGAATTATGGATTGTCCGGAATTTTAGGACAAGGAATATTTGTTTGTCTTGACAATATTATAATCAGAAAGAAAAATATTACAGAACATCTCAAGAAATTAGACTTACTCTTACAAAAGCTTGGTGATGCTGGTTTAAAAATTAGGCTTTCTAAATCCAAATTTTGCTTTAAGGAAATAAATTTCTTAGGCCACAAATTAAGTTCTAATGGTATTCACACCACTGATGACAAAATACAGGCAGTGAGAGATTTTCCTGAACCCACCACGACTGACGAAGTTAGACAATTTTTAGGTCTAGCTGAGTACTACAGGTCATTCGTACCACAATTCTCTCATATAGCCTTTCCTCTCTTCCAACTACTCAAAAAAGATGCTATATTCCAATGGGAAGAAGAACGAAAAAGGGCATTTAACAATCTACAAATTAAACCAACAAATGCACCTTGTTTGTCATATCTGGATTTCACAAAATCATTTATTATCTGTACAGATGCATCAGTTAAAGGATTAGGGGCTGTACTGATCTAGGAAGATAAAAGAGGACAGAATCAACCAATTGCATTTGCCAGCAGACAAATAAAAGGTGCAGAGAAAATTTACTGCACTACAGACTTAGAGGCACTTGCAGTGGTTTTTGCATTACAAAAGTTTCGAGATTTGGAATATGGTTACGAAATACACTTATTCACTGATCATAAACCATTAGTGGGTATGTTTAAAGAAAAACTCCTCTCTGGGAGGAGAGCAAGATGGAAATGTACAGTCGAAAACTACAATATACAAATTCAATATATACAAGGTAAAGAGAACATAGTAGCCGATGCATTATCTAGGGACCAGAACACAATTCAGGTAGCGGCATTAGATCTCAAAGGAAATATACCAAACCACGATCATATTCCAAAGCACAAAGACTCGATTCAATAATGGTGTAAAGTTATATACAAGTTAGAAAGTGGAGATGACACAATTACTCAAACTGCATGTACCACTTGAAGAATTCACAATAATCAATAATACTTTATACAAGATTAACCCAAAACAACCAAAACGCCAAAGAACTACTAACCAGTTGGTAGTACCTAATGACATGATACCCCAGGTATTACGAACGATACACGATAGCCCACATGCAGGACATCCTGGAAAAGATAGGACATTCAAACAAGCCCAGTTGTGATATTACTGGCCAACATTACGAAAAGATATAAACAATCATACAGACAGATGCGAATCCTGTGCAAAACACAAAGGATATCCCGTTTCACTTGCACCAATGTGTAATTACCCTGTACCACATCAACCATGGGACGTTGTCGCTGTTGATTTACTCAAGATGCCATTATCATACAATAATAACCAGTACCTATTCGTAGCAATGGATCATTTTTCCCGTTATGTCATTTTAGCACCAATTAAAGATAAAACAGCAGAGACAGTAGCAAAGGTAATAACAGATAACGTAATATGTCGCTTTACTACCCCAAAGGTACTAATAAGTGATAATGGAGGAGAATTTAATTCTGATATCTTACAAGAAATATGTAAACAATACAACATCAAAAAGGTTAATGATTTAGCCTATCACCCAGCATCTAATGGGTTAGTAGAGAGACAAAATATAAAAGTATTAGATGTGCTACGACACATTCTCAATGAAAATTATGCAAGCTGGGATGATTGGATTCCCAGAGTAGAAGCCTCAATTAATGGATGTATAATTAAATCCATAGGTGACACACCACATTTCATTATATATGGGACAGATAAGAAAACTACCAAATGAGCTCCTACAAGGTGACAGTCTGCCCATATACAATTACGATGATTACTCTGAACTCCGTTTATGTGAATTCCAGAACATACACAAAAGAGCCAAGAAACAATTAAATGATGTCCAAGGAAGAAATGACGGAGACATTTAACAAGAAGGCAAGAGATTCACCTATCAGCTTAGGAGACATTGTTTATGGTATCATTCATACGAGAGACAATAAATTTTCCCCAAAATTTGAGGGCCCATACAGAGTAATTAACATAAAAGCAAACAAAGTTTTAATTAAGTCACTGTCTAGTGGCAAAGAGAAACAAGTTCATATTGACCATTTAAAACAAGTTTCAAGGGAACTATCCAATAATTATTCAGGATCAGATACAACCGAACAAGCGAACGTAACTCATGAAACCAATCAAGAAAACAACAATAATTACAAAAATAAATTAAGGTTATATACCAAACAATCAAACATAGGCGCAACTGTTCCAATAAAATCTACAGTACATCATTTACGAGATTTAAATATCGATTTAAACTCCTTCTATAAATGAAATAACAATCAAGTTATTGTTCTACGTTAATCAACACTAACGCACATCATCACTATCATCGACCACAGCATGACCATATTAGAAAATTAATAGATTTTTTTGTTGGTATGTAACGATGAAGGGACTTATGCTATGGATTCTCCTCTACATACCAAGAGGATATGCGCACTTAGACCCCCAACACATAGTACGACAAGGATGCCCCATAGCTCCAACGGCCACGACTTCAATCGTAAAAGACGTCATGAGTACTGAAATAAGTCTGGATTACTTGTATGAAATACCTTCTTATCTAGAAAATATCGTAAGAACCATGAGAACCCTGGACTTCATAATAGGAGGCTATGTTTCACAAGCACATAACACAAAGGAAGTGGATGAAATAGTGAAGTTAGCGAAATGGAAAATAGAACAGGCTAAGTCAACTGTGCTCATTATGATCCAAGATCTCCCATCTTATGGAACGGAGGTATTGAGCAACAAGAACAACATCACAGGTACTCGCCAAAAGCGCGGTTTGTTCGACCTGGGTGGCGCAGTTCTTGGGAACATCTTTGGATTGGCTACAGAGGAAGACCTTAAAGAAATGAACAACAAATTTAATAAAATACCTCAGGTACTAACATACCAAGATAAATTCATCACAGGACATAACTCAGCAATGAAGACAATTGTGAAAAATCTGAAAAAGGCAGAAAACATAGGTCTCGAAAGTGTAGATAAAATAAATGACATGGAAGGTAACATAACACTTTTCCAACTCTTCTCCATCATCACGGAACACATTGACACAATTCTTCTCTATTTAGACAACATTAGAGTTCGTTACAGGGCACTTATGTAAAGGAATTTCGAATACCGGTGATGGCAAGATCACGATTGACTTACTTCCAGTTCATGAGCTACGTCAGATAATTAGTCAAGGCATACATAAACATAAATTGAAGCCTTTGTTCCGAAGTAGGGAATTCATGCAATATTATCCATATTAAGAAGCAACACTAAGAGCAACATCAGTAGTAGTTCATGTACCATTCATAACTGATGACCTGTTCACAGCATACTAAATAAACCCCTTCCCTTCTAAGAATAATAACACTTTGGTCATCATCAACATCAACACAGACACTGAACTCATCATGGTCTCCAAGAGACGGAACACTGTCACTTTCGCAAGTGAATCAAGGATTGAACGAAAGTGCCGCACATCCTTACATGCTGTTCATCTTTGTCCTGCATATATTTTCACGTTTCAGCCTACTGATACAGTCCCTTGTGAAATGGCTATCATAAGAAATCACAACATTCATGATCACTGCCAATTCACTTTTGCTCCAGATAAGCTTGTACACCATCAACGCATCAGACACTCACAGTTTTTTATTTCACTCATAACACATCAGTTTACATAGTCTGTCCAGATATACCACCATCTCATACTTCAGCCTCAGGATTATACATAGCACCAGACTACGGTGGGTGTTAGCGCCGAAGTGGTGACATGTAGAGGTGTGCGGTACGTTGGAGGACTACTGGGCCTTGAAAGCAGGCTGTGAAGCCTATGCCAGAGTCGGTCACATTAAAAAAAAAAAAAAAAAAAAAAAAAGACTACTGTGCAGTATTTACACCATCCATGTCCACTTTATCCACCATCAATCACTACACAATCCTCAATCATACACAAACATTTCCACCCACTGCCTGATATGGACTTAAACATGAACACAAGTATTAAGTTGACTTCACCTAAGTTTGAAACTATGCAGCTGATCAATGAAACAATGAAGCCCTGGGAAGATTTGAGTTTGAGTATGTTCAACCCATATTATGTGTATAACCCAGGATCTACTGTCTTTATAATCTTCTGCATTGTATTCGCAGTACTGCTGTTCGCAATGCACAGAATGCATGCAAGAATTGCAAATTTGGAGTCAGTATTTAGTGGGGGTAGAGTTAACATCCAAGTTAACCCCCCTGAATGAAGTGTACATATTTTGTATATAGTATTAATAATATATATATATATATATATATATATATATATATATATATATATATATATATATATATATATATATATATATATATATATATATATATATATTATATATAAAATACAAAGAAGAATGACCCTTGATATAGAAGTAGGCTATACCAGTAGCATTATCTTTAAATGAAATAGTAATAGCTCTTACCATGAATATTATACCTGTACAATATTATAATCAATATTATATATTAAGAGTTAAGAAGAAGACTATTATGTATTTATGGATTAGCATATGTCAATAATGATTGCTGTAGGAGGACCTCCAGCAGCGTGTCCGAGCGATGTCAGGACTATAATTCATTATGGAAAACATGATAGATAGATAGATAGATAGATAGACAGAGCACCAGGCAAGCCTGGGAACGGAATATGAGTTTGCAACTCTAAGTGAAGGAATGTTGATAACACACCGGAAGCAGCAAGTCAGGGGATGAGATAGATAGTGTGTCAGCGAGATAGGCACACAAACAACGCATCGTGACCATACACACACATACACACATACTCACACACAGGCTTCTAGAAACATCACATCAGTTTATTCCACGTGACACAACCCCTGCTAAAATGAGAATGTAGGATTTTCAGGTCAGAAGGAGACAGACCATAGAAACGGAAGGTAGTAGGGAGAAGGAGGTTAAGAAGAGGGGTCCAACTAGACTTACTAAGTATATTGTCTCTGTATTATGTGCTGCTCAACTTAAGACTTTCTCTGAAGATAATAAATCAAGATCAACTCCCTGTATTCATCTTTAACTCCTGCTCTTCATTTATCAAAATAACAATAAAAACTCAAGACTCACCTATTACAAGAATTAAGAGTTACACATATCTAAATTAAGGCTACAAAGCTTTTAACACTTCAACCTACAGCTGTTCAAGTCTAACTGTTACAGATATTTCACGAACAGAGGACACCAGTAATCTGGTGTATGGATTATTTTTTTTTTTAATTCCTTTGTTTATCCTTCTTCTGCTCTGTTATATAAAAAAAATCGTTATCATCATCATCATCATCATCAACTACAACATCATCATCATCAAGTACATCATCATCATCAACTAAATCATCATCATCATCATCATCATCATCAACTACAGTATCATCATCATCATCATCATCAACTACAATATCATCATCATCATCAACTACAATATCATCATCATCATCATCGTCATCATCATCATCATCATCGTCATCATCATCATCATCATCGTCATCATCATCATCATCATCATCAATGACAATATCATCATCATCATCATCATCATCATCAACTACATCACCGTTCTCGTCCTGACAAAATAGAGAAGTCAATGGTCCGTATTCTCACTGGTTAAGGTAGATCCCTAACACCTTTACCTAAGTGATTTATTTTGCTCATTGCACCTTACTGTTCTGCTCTGTTATATAAATCCTTCAAAGATTGCCATACTGTGCATAAATAACGTACATATGTATAGTAACCAGACATATCATAAAAATAAATCGCTGAGGAAGAGGTGTGCAGTAATTAGGCAACACAGCAGGTCAGACATCATTCATACCTTCATCTTAACTGTCAGAGGCGAATTAGTCACGGTATGTGTGTTAACCACAAGTTACACATAGATCGCATGAATAACACTCAGGAATATAGTAACGAAGCATAATCAGAAATAAACAGGTAAGGAAGAGGTGCTAGGTACCTTCCCAGTGACAAGCAGGAGTATAGTAACGGAGCAGAATCAGAAATAAACCGGTAAAGATGAGATGTTAGTAAGCTTCCTATCGACTCACAAAAATATATTAACGGAGCAGAATAAAAAATAAACCGGTAAGGAAGAGGTATTATTAACTTTCCTAACCGCACCAGAATACTATCCCAAATGCTTTAGTCGGCAGGCCAACTCCAGGAAATATGCCTAAAAAAACTTTTGATGACATATTTTGTTCAAAGTTGGCAACCGTGCTAGAAAGTATCACTATGGTCCAGGCATTTCCAATCACCCGGTTGCCAAAATGGCATTTGACCTTTCAGGTCAAATTTGGAGGTCAAAAGTTCAAATAAGGTCAAATTCTTGTTTCCCTCTTTCATCTTGTACAGTACAATAATGTTAGATCTGGCATGAAATACTGAGGAAATAATGAGATACAAAGGTTTTAAATTCCATAATAGGTAAATGTGAGGAAATCTTTAAAAATAAATGTCAAATTCTCATTAACGCCTTGGTTTTCCAGGAAGTATTGGAGCATGAACTGTCAGTTGTACCATCTAGTTTAGTAAACACGGATAAAACGGTGAACAGTATCCAGAAGTGTGCAATGCTTCACTTGCTAACCACTGATCTTGGTGTAGAGAAAGTCAAAGGAGGACCGGATACAACAGGAAAAACATGCATCATAATCAATGGTCATGCATTGATTCAGTCCCCAGAGAAGCAACCAAAGTGCAAGACCTTCGGTGACTATGCCAAAAACTTCGAGAAGACTGTGGTGAAGCAATCCAGTGACATGATTTCGGGGACTGACGTTGTGTTTGACCAGTACATGCCTTTATCTATCAAGTCAACTAAGAGGACCAAAAGAGCTGGGCAAATGAAGAGACCAATCCGAAAGGTGATTAACCAGGAGGATCTTCCACTTCCCCATGCATGGAAGAACTTCATCGCTTTAGATGAAAACAAGGAAGACCTTGCCATGCGCCTAAGTGGCAGACTTGCCACGCACAATGGCAGAGACAAGGAGATAGTAGTTGGTGGCAGCAAACTAGACGGATATTCGACAACACGGGGAGTCTTCCCAACACTGCAGGCAAACCACGAGGAGGCGGACACAAGGATCGTCCTCCATGCACTTGAAGCCATTGATGCTGGATTTCATAGCATAATCATTAAGTGTCGTGACACAGACGTCCTCCTTTTTTCATGCACTTTACCAGGGACAAACCGTGCCAAGTGTGGATGATGAGCAGCAATTCCAAGGGGCAAGAATGCTTTCTTGTGCACGTCATCAACAAGAATCACCCTCGAGTAGTAGTGGAGAATGTGCTTGTCTTTCATGCCATAACTGGCTGCAGTACTGTCTCGTCCTTTGCTGGGCATTGGAAGAAATCGTGTTAGAGTGTGTATTTGCAACATCCAGAGCTGTTGCAAAGTGTTGGTAGACATGGTCCGTTGGGCAAACTTGAAGAGTTCGTATGTATGTTGTACAAGGCACCGTGCTCTACTTCGGGTGTTGATAGGGCCAGACATGACTTGTTCCAGAAAGGAAAAAAGGTGATTGAAATGTTGCCACCAACGAGTGACACACTGGAGTTACATCTCTCACGTGCCAACCGCCAGGCCAACGTGTGGCTGCAGGTAAACAAACCTGATGTCGTTATCCCAAGCCCTCAGGAGACAGGAGGTTGGCAGGTAATGGACAAACGGTTAAAAGTGATGTGGTTATGGAAGCCATCTGTTCCAGGCAGCTGTTTGGAGTTCGTTACTTTCGGATGCAAAACCAAGTACCGCACATAAGCTTGCGTTTGTCATCGGATGGGGCAACCATGTATACCTACATGCGGTTGTGATGCAGACGGATGCCTTAACATCACAGGCAGTGGACATGGTCTGGATAAATCTTAAGGATTTTAACAGCAACATTAATTGCGAAAGGTAATGGGACACAAGAAAATGATATTCAACCATCGTAGGGCCTTCTTGTTGATGAAACTGATTTATTTTCAGGAAAAAGTGACGTTAAAGGAACGGATCTTTACTTTGTGTGTAATCCAATCCATAATGGAGTAACAATCATTTTAAATCCTAATTTCCTTCACAATTACCTATTATTTTGCAACTTAAAACCCTTCTATTTCATTAACTCCTCATTGTTTCTTGCCAGACCTTACATTATTTGGAATTACACGACAAAAGAGGGAAAACACAAAATTTGACTTTATTTGACCTTTTGACCTCCAAATTTGACATTAATGGTCAAATGCCATTTTGGCAATCGGGTGTTTCTAAAACCTTATACCACAGTGATACTTTCTAGCATGTTGTCAGCTCTGAACAAAAAATGCCATCAAAAGTTTTTTTAAGGGTCTTTGCCTGCCGACTACTTACTGACGTGGGCGGAATTTCAGTATCATTTTATCTCGCAGTTCCCGCCCACACCCGCCCACGTCCAGTGAGGCCACTTGTGCAAGTTATAGTGACGCAAAACTCCCACCCGCACCTCCCGCGCATGCAAAAAAAAAATTTAAAACAAGAAGGTAGGGACCAAAAGCCAAAAATTGGCAACGTTGTTCTCTCCCAGAAAAAAAAAAAAAAATCAAGATCCGTTCATTTTGAATTGCCTGGACACACTGCATTTAAAAGCCTGGAGGTCATTGACAGAGGGAAATACAGACAGAGGCAGAAGGTTCCAGAGTTGACCTGTTGCATAAATGATGGACTGGGAGTATCGGTAAATCCTTGCATTAGAAGTGGTGTGAACGCCGCCTTGGCCCTAGGAAGAGCAGGCCGAGTCGTTTCTGACCGACGGGTCTCGATGGAGGGCGGGAGTGCAAACAAGCAACGGTAAAGGAGGGCGTGTTGGTGTGACAGGTCGGGGTGAAGCGATGGGAGGGAAGGAGAAGTTGGGATAGAGGTTAATGCTTGAATTGTCTGTGATTACTCCGAAAAATAAGATAAAAAATTACAACAGTATTTACTGGTAACTGTGACTCAGTACATCCTTATCATGTATATATCTATGTCTATCTATCTATCTATTACCAGACACCTTAATCCGGTGGCCACAAACAAATCGCCTCCATGGAGCCCTGTCCCCAGCCGTTTCACTGTCCTGCTCCCAGCTCACACACTCCTCACTCATATGCCATTCTACTCTATCCCTCCATCAACAACTATAATGAAGATACGGGCCCGTATTATCGTAGGTTAAGGAAGCTCCCTAACACCTTTTCCCAAGCGATTCATTTGGCTTATTACACCTTACTGTACTCTTGTACGTTATATAAATCCTTTCAACATTGCCTTCCTCTGCATGATTCACGTGCAAAGGGATATTAACGAGCCAGATCCAAAAATAAATCGCAAAGGAAGAGATGTTAGAGAGCTTCCTTACCCGGCGAGAATACAAGCCTGTGTCAGTTTTATCTGCAGGGAGTTGTACAATGAGGGTGAGGACAAAGAAAAAGGAAATTGGCCATGGTATACTCCTTTACTATATCTTGGCCTAAAATTGACCTCTCTTCATCTTGAATGCTCAGTTGTAATAAAGGGTTAGCACTAGAATGCAGTGCTAGTCACGAAGCAGAGCTATGGGAAGGAAGAAGGGCTATAGTATTGTCTTTTTCTGCTCTTGACTTATGAGAAACTGGCTGCGAAAGGACAAAAACTTGGGCTAAGTTAGCGTGAAAAGGGTATAGAAAATATATCAGTCGCTGACAGTTTTCTGGTCCTCACTCTAACGTGTGGCAGTCAAGCTTGGAAATTGGCTGGAAAGGCAGAAATAATGAATGAAACGAGAGAAATATATCCGAAAAGAGCATGTAGAGTTACGCAAAGGGACAGGCAAACAAATAGGGGTGCACGGGAACGTTGTGGTACTGACGTGGATAATACTGAAGGTGTAGGTATGGAGGAAATGGAGAGTGAAAGACTGACTATACTCTTGTCATCTGAACTTGACCTAGATTTTTGCCCCTTTGCGGCATATTCCACATAAGTAGTGGCGGAAATAGACATTGCTACGGCTCTACATCCTTCCCATAGCTCTTTTCGTGACCAGCACCATAGTCAAGAGTTAATTTATTGTATTACTCAGAATTCAAAACGGAGAGACGACAATTTTAGGCCAAGTTAGAGTAAAACGAGAATAAGAGATTGTGATAGAGATGGAAGGAGATAGAAGAAGAAGAAGACCGAGAATAAGGTGCAGTGAGGTGGAGAGGCATGTGGATTAGAGTGGTGTGGAACGGAGAGGGGGCAGCCTGACGGGGAAGCGGCAGGGGACCAGGGCAGTGATTTGTGCTTAACCAACCCCTGTCCCTATGTGACTAAGGCTTCTGTAAAGAGATATACTATTTTACAATCCTGTCGACTGGTGAAATAGAAGAATTGAACTGACATAACGTGAGGTGTTACCTGTGAGAATGCAACAGTTTTGACGCAACTTTTGCCTTTATTTAGCCAAGTAAAATCCTTCCACTTACTTTATTACTTTGCTTTAAGAAGATAGAACTTGCAAGCAATATGCAGGATTTCCTTGCAACCATTAAATCGGTAAATGCACAGCTGCTGGGTTAATTTACTGGGTCGTAATAACAGGCTACCACACCTGCACTTCCTATCCCTCACGTTATCACACCACACCACACCACACTACACAATACCACCCTCAAAGCTTATTCATCACACCACACCTCCGCATCTCCCACTGCCACACCTGTGCTCTGTGAAGCAACATCTGCCTGATAAACGACTTGCTACATCTGATCTTCCTCCTGCCACATCACCTTTGTACCTTAGCTGTTTTGATATTTCTTATGAGACATTGACACCTGCTGCGCGACACGCTCCTACACCTCTCTCTGTTATAAATACACTGTCACGCTACACACTGCCAAACCTCTCACTGCCACACCACACATAGCCACACATCTCATTATCACATCACACATTGTCACATCTGACATTGCCACACTTCACACTGCCACACCTCACACTGCCACACCACACACTGCCACACCACACACTGCCACACCTCACAA
Organism: Coenobita brevimanus; assembly: GCF_032717465.1. NCBI lineage: Eukaryota > Metazoa > Arthropoda > Malacostraca > Decapoda > Coenobitidae > Coenobita > Coenobita brevimanus. The sequence goes on from NC_136971.1 coordinate 38,980,046, forward strand.
TGCCACATCTTACACTGCCACATCTTACACTGCCACATCTTACACTGCCACACCAAACACTGTTACAGATCACACTGCCACACCTAACGCTGTCACATCACACACTGCCACATCTCACACTCCCACATTTTACACTCCCATATCTTACACTGCCACACCTCACACTTCCACGCCTCACACTGCCACACGTCACACTACCATACCTCACACTGCTACATGGTACACTCTCAAGCCATATTCACTGTTCAAAGGAGCGAAGCGAGCAAGAACACTGTATTTCAGCCAAAATTTGGTGTGCAAAATTCTTGCCTCCAGTGGTTTCTAATATTTCCCTGCTTGTTTTCTTCTCAGCAATTTTACCATTCGTGGCGTGTCATAATATTTTGAAACTATCATGAAAATTGCCTTCGTGTGGTACCAGTCTTTATATATATTTGTCAAAAAGTGCCAAAATTGGTTAAAAACAGCCGACAATAATTCCGCACAGCCAAGAACAGAGTACCATTTTTCCCGTCAGCTATAAGGCCAATCACGGCATGTTGTACCTTTTCCTACACTACCCTGAAAACTGCACACACACACACACACCACCCACCCACCCACACACACACACACACACACACACACACACACACACACACACACACAACAACCTTTCCCCCTCGAACACATTCCACACTTGTGGTGTAGAGGTCTATTTCTTGATTTCTTATTCCCTAGATACTTAATAGTGTGGTTTGTGTTCTGCCACAGCCCATACTACAGTCTATTTGATTGACGGGTGCAGCTGAGATGTATGCAGCAAGTAGGGTGTGTTTAATACGCGGCTGCTGCTGATGTCACTGAAGAAAATGCAGGCATGTATTATTGTGCAGCATGCGGCCGTAGGTGTACACCGTGGGTGGATATTAAAGCGCAACATGCGGACGTAGGTGTACACCGGCCGTGGATGTAGCGCAACATGCGGACGTGGATGTATACCTGTCTATCTGTCTATTGCCAGACGCCTTAATCCCGTACAGGGTGGCCACAAACAAATCGCCTCCACGTCGCCCTGTCCCCCGCTAGTTCACTGCTCTACTCCCAACTCACACACCCCTCTCTCATATACCTCTCCACTCCATTCCCCCATCTCATCCTTGGCCTCCCCCTCCCTCTCCCCACCTCCACCTCACTCACATACACTCTCGTCGTCAGTCTCTCACCCTCCATCCTCTCCACATGGCGAAACCACCTCAGTGTGTTCCTCCTAACGCTTCCTATCACATCCACATCCACACCACAACGCTCCTTTATATCCTTATATGTCAGCCTGTCTCTCCATGTGACTCCACAGGGTCCTCTCAAATAACTCATTTCCTATGCTCTCACTCTTGACTTGTGTCCTTCCAACAACGTCCAAGCTTCACTTCCATACGTTAGAGTTGGTATCACAATACTGTCATGTAGTAACTTTTTCACTTCCATGCTCACTTCCCTGTTTCTTATCACTGCTTTCAAGGAACCAGCAACCTTTCATCCTTGTTGTACCCTTTCAAGCACATCACCCTCCAAACTTCCATCCTTACTCATCACGCTCCCTAAGAATTTAAACGTCATCACATTTTCCATTTCCTCACCATCCAACCTCACTGTACATTCACTGACTTCACCTCTCTCAAAGACCATCACTTTACTCTTCCCTACATTCACCATTAGATTCCGTTTCTCACACACTCTCCCAAAGTCATCCACCAAGCCTTGCAGCTCCCCTTCGTCTTCACTTAACAACACAGTATCATCTGCAAACAACAGTACAGGGAATTTCCAAACACTAGTCTCTCTTACTAGGGCCACTCCAACATCCACTGCCCTACCTTGTATCTCTTTTATTACCCCATTCATGTACAGATTGAACAACCATGGACACATGACACATCCCTGTTTCAACCCAACCTTCAAAGAGAAAAATTCACTCAGTTCACCATTCACACGCACTGCAGCCTTAGCACCATCATACATACTCTTCACAGCATTCAACAATTCCCCATCTACTCCATATATTCTTAATACTTTCCACAATCCTTGTCTATCCACCCTGTCATATGCTTTCTCCAAATCCATGAAGACCGCATACAACTTCTTTCCCTTCTCTAGAAACTTTTCCACTAAAGATCTATGAATGAATATCTGATACACACAACCTCTTCCCTTCCTAAATCCTCCCTGTTCTTCTCCAACTAATTTCTCTGTTCTTTCTCTAACTCTGTCTATAAGTATCCTACCATACACTTTTCCTATTATACTAAGAAGACAAATGCCCCTATGATTACCACACACTTCTTTTTCCCCTTTTCCTTTGTACAAGGGAATAATTATACCTGACTTCCAATCCTCCGGGACTCTACCTTCTTCCCAGGCCAATTTGCACATCTTCCACATCCATTCCACTACTATCTCTCCCCCATGCTTCAGCATTTCACCACACAGTCCATCAATTCCTGGGGCTTTCCCCAATTTGACTTTCTTCATTGCTTCCACAACTTCTATCCTACTGATTTCTTCCTGTCTTCTCACCTCCCTCCTTCTCCCAGCCATTCCACAGCCACTTATATTCGCATTACTTTCATTCTCTATGTTCAACAATTCCTTAAAGTGTTCTCTCCACCTGCTCACTTTTTCTCCCTTCTCCACAAGTAATCTACCATTTTTATCTTTCACTCCCCTACTAACTTCACTACCACCCTGTCTTGCTCTCTTTACCTCTTTCCAGAACATTTTCTTACAGTCCCTCCAATTTACACTCAAATTCCTTCCAAATTCCTCATCCACTCTCTTCTTACTCTCTCTCAGTAATATTTTCACCTCTCTCTTCCTTTCTACATAAAACTGTCTCTTCCGCCTCTCAACTTCTTCCACGCCCCTACTTCTCATCCATTCATTGTATACTTTCTTCTTTTGTGCCACAGCCTGTCTCACCTCTTCATTTCACCATGTTGTTCCTTGCACCCCCTTCCGTCTTCTCTACACCCCACACACCACATCACATACTGAACATATTTCTTCTGTGATTATCTTGCACACACCTTCCACATCCCCCATCTGCTCCAATTCATATTTGCCCAATAGTTCCTCCACTTCTATCTTATATTCTGTCTTTTTCTCGTCCTCTTGTAACCTTTCCACTCTTCTTGCAACTACTCCTTCCTCCTGTCCTTCCCTTCTTCTATTTCTGCTTCTTACTTGGATCTTGATTCTGCCCACCACCAAGTAGTGGTAAGAAAGTCCACCGTGGGTGGATAATTTATTTCAAACGTCACTCATCGTTTTATGAAACTTTCTAATCAACTTTATTTTTCTTTCATAACTGTAAACTTTTAAAGCTAATTTTGAACTCTTCAGTTTCGGAAATTATTCCATATTTAATCTGGCAGCTTGTATTGAAGGCAGTTTAGAAATATAAATATGTATGTGTTAAAATAAGAGAAGAGTAGATTTAAATCATCGGCGGCCAATCAGCAGCCGCTATTCAAACTCACCCCACTCGCCCCATACATCTCAGCTGCACAGGTCAATCAAACAGACTATATCATTTCTCATACTCACATTGCCAGAACTATCACCACCATTCCTTACCATGCCAGACTCCACTGTGGTAGGTGGTTGCAACCAACATCTACTCACTTAATGTAGTGCTGCCTACTTCTCTCTAAGGTGAACCTACACTGAATGACAAGCCTAATAGTTACCTCCAACCCTGGAAGCCATATACAAAGCTGAGTGGCAGCCATATAGCCAAATAATGGATTGATGTGGAGCCTGCTATGGTCTTGCTGGGGCAATTACTCTCCTGCGGTTGACGGGTCTGCTTGGCCAGACAAACCGGGGTTACTCATTTGAAACTCCTACACCCAACAGTACCTCAAGTCACACTGCCACACCACACACTGCACACCTCACACTACCACACCTCACACTACCATTCCTCACACTGCCACACCTCACACTGCCACACCTCACATACCACACCTCACATTACCACACCTCACACTGCCACACCTCACACTGACACACCTCACACTGACACACCTCACACTGCCACACCTCACACTGCCACACCTCACATGCCACACCTCACATGCCACACCTCACACTGCCACACCTCACACTGCCACACCTCACACTGCCACACCTCACACTGCCACCTCACACTACCACACCTCACACTGCCACACTCCACACTGTCACACCCCACACTGACACACCTCACACTGCCACACCTCACACTACCACACCTCACACTACCACATCTCACACTACCACAAGTCACGCTACCACACCTCACATCACCACACATCACACTACCACATCTCACACTACCACATCTCACACTGCCACACCTCACACTGCCACACTCCACACTGTCACACCTCACACTGCCACACCCCACACTGCCACACCCCACACTGCCACACCCCACACTGCCACACCTCACACTGCCACACCTCACACTGCCACACCTCACACTGCCACACCTCACACTGCCACACCTCACACTGCCACACCTCACACTGCCACACCTCACACTGCCACACCTCACACTGCCACACCTCACACTGCCACACCTCACACTATCACACTTCATATTACCACACCTCACACTGCATCCTCACACTACTACACCTCACACTGCCACACTCCACACTGTCACACCCCACACTGACACACCTCACACTATCACACTTCATATTACCACACCTCACACTGCCACACCTCACACTACCACAAGTCACGCTTCCACACCTCACATCACCACACATCACACTACCACATCTCACACTGCCACACCTCACACTGCCGCACCTCACACTGCCGCACCTCACACTGCCGCACCTCACACTGCCGCACCTCACACTGCCACACCTCACACAACCACCACACTGCTACTTTTCACACTAATGACACTTATCTGCCAATTTCCTCGAACACTTACACCAACACTTAAAACATCTCTTACTCAAATGCTTACCACGGCGTCTGTTTAAATATGTACTATCGTGGACATGAGTCCTGACGCAAGTGTGAAAAACAAGAGGCATGTCTATATTGGTGACACCGTAATTCCCTCCATCTCTCCCCTTCCCGCCCCCTAGGACTCTCTCTCTCTCTCTCTCTCTCTCTCTCTCTCAAGGAGGAGGTACAGAATAAACTCTCCCGGAAGGGGTTATTGTTGCGGAACAGGAGAATTTCTGAATCGCAGAGGAGAGGCCCGGAGTCGCTCCTCAGCTAGGCCATGAACGGGGACTATTATATTCACCTCATAATGGCAGCGTGTTTACCGATGAACAGATTCGTTACCACACCATTAAACTAAACACCAACCAATGAGCCTATTTAAGAAACTAACATCTTTATGAATCATTAAGTACAGTATATGTGTAACGGCTAAGGAACCTTGTAAATATTTAATATAATGGGGATCACTAAATACAAGCAATGTTAATGTTGTCCCATATTATTCAGAACTGTAATATCACATTATTGTTTGGGTATTTTATCTAAAACACCCTTGACCCAAACAGTCCATAAAACAAAAACTTGAAAGATCGTAAATATTTTTAGAACAAGGCTGTCCTCCAAAGTGATTGGATTTGCATATTCGGACACTGGTATGGTGGAGCTATTAAGTGTTAAAAAGGCAGCTGAAAGGTTCCAGGTTCAATTATCAACTTGGATATTTTTGGTTTATCCTGTAACACATCCTTATTTTGTTTCTGAATATTATTATATTTATTTTGCATCAGTATACTCCTCTATCAGTTTGCTAATTATATTTCTCAACATCCTCTCAGGCTATGAATATGGAATGCAAATGCTGGAGTTTGTTACCGAATCCCCTAGTCTTTCTCTGAAGAGAGAGAACGACATTAGCTCGGTTAAATCAAGCTTTCCTATTCACCTCCCCCCCCCACTCCATCCCACCCTACTATAACTCCCATTGTTTCACCTTCGTCTTGTTCAGGGTCATCAGTGTCATCTGTAACGTTTAATCCATCACTTGACAATGCACAATTAGTCTTCTCAGCACGAAAGAAATCTTTTATTTTACATAAAACCGTATGGACTTAACCGTAAATATCAAATATGCGGTAATGTTATTTGCTGTGTTTATTATAACTGATATTACGTTTAATGTTATTGTATTATTTATTTCTTTATGTTTTTATTATTATTATTATTATTGTTATTATTATTATTATTATTATTATTATTATTGTTATTATTAATACCATCATTATCATCTTCATTATCTTCATCATCATCATCATCATCATCATCATCATCATCATCATCATCAGTATTACCATAGTAGTAGTAGCAGTAGTAGTAGTAGTAGTAGTAGCAGTAGTAATAGTAGTAGTAGTAGTAGTAGTAGTTGTTGTTGTTGTTGTTATTGTAGTATCATTATTCAATCCTGCCTCTTTTTAACAATTATTCGGTCACACATCATTATATAGAGGCAAGGAAACTTACCAGTTATGTAATGCATTCGTTTTATAAACATGGACACCAAGATTATTCCTCTGTTCTCTGCTGATTGTTGTAGAGTTGTTCCTCTTTTATTCCATCCTTAGAAAGTTTTGTCTTACAGATCTCTGGCGCCTCATGTTCTTTTATTCAGTAATTCCTGTCCACTGTTCCATTCAAACTATCCCAGTTTCATGCTGGATTATTCTTTTCACCCACGTCATCACCAACATTTATGTTGTTATGATACCACAGAGCCGTATTGATTTAGATGTAATTGTAAATATATTCAGTCCAGTAACTATCTTTTACAGAAGTGCAGTTCCGTATTTCCTTATTTTTAAATATATATGCAACTGTAACACAAACTGGCTGGGGGATACAGTATAGGGTGAATGAAAGATGGAAATGAGTAATGTCAAAGGAAACATAACAAACACTTTGGCTGACGAATCGATGTCTGTAACCATAAGTTTTGGTGTATGTTTATAATAAATAGAAATTTGGAACTAAATGAAACCTACATAACCATAACCATTTTATTTAATGCTGTTACACAACAGGTTCAGCCCTACTTAGACCTTCTTCGCGTGTTTGTATGAAAACGTGAGAAGTGTATATAATATATATATATATATATATATATATATATATATATATATATATATATATATATATATATATATATATATATATATATATATATATATATATATATATATATATATATATATTATCCTCATTATTAGCTCACATACCTGCTGTCCAAATCTGTAAGTAAGGATGAGGAGTTTGGGGGACTGACTTCTGCTTCCCGTGGAGGTTGGTGATAAACTGAGCAGAAAATAACCTCCAGCCAAAAACTTTCACCTACCGAAAGATTCATTCTCTCTCTCTCTCTCTCTCTCTCTCTCTCTCTCTCTCTCTCTCTCTCTTCATCCTGTATTCTGACTAATTTCTTATTCTCCACACCATTACCAATATTAACACCTGATTTTAAGAAAATAACTTTTCATATAATAGACAAATAAAAAACAGTGAAACAGTAATCATTATTTTTTTTTTCCCTATACTAACACTTAGCTACACTGGAATCCGCATTTCTCTCACCTGCCCCTTCACTAAATGGTTTTAGGTTATCAGATTTTGACCATTTGTCACTTAGGCTGTCACCTGGAGAAAATAAATGAATTATTTGGGGCACTTCTCCGAGGCCACTACCACAGCCACTGGTAAGCTGGTGAGCTAGGGGTCCTAGATCCATTGCCTGGACCTGGGACTGTGCAGTGAGTGGGACCTGTGTTGCGTCTGTCCCCCTTTGTTAAAACTGAAGATGACAAAACAAAATAAGTTTCAAAGCAAGCCTGAGGACAGTAAATCACCCATGGGGATGAGGGTGGGTTCATGGAATGTGGGAAATTTGAGGGGAAGAGCGGGGGAAGTCGTTAAGGCATTCAGTAGGTGGTGGGTGGATGTGGCGTGTTTGCAGGAAGTCCGGTGCAGGGGTGGATCAGCCAGAAAGATTGTTGGGAAGGACTGTTGCTATAAGTTGTTTTGGCAGGGGGGGACAGACGGATATGGAGGTATTGGTGTGATGGTTGCGGAGAAATGGGTGGAATATGTTATGAATGTTTTGAGAGTAGTGAAAATTCTGTTAGGAAGAAAGATAGCTGCGATTATATCGGCATATGCTCCACAGGCAGGATTGGATGAATCAGAGAGAGAGAGATTTTGGAATGATTTGATACGTGTAGTGGGTGGTATGCAGGATGATGAGATAGTGATTTTGGGAGGGGACTTAAATGGTCATGTAGGTGAAGCAGCACAAGGTTACGAAGGAGTGCATGGGGGATGTGCGTATGGTCTAAGGAATGTAGAAGGGGAAAGGATACTCGAGTTTGGGGAGGCAACGGACATGATTGTGTGCAACACATATTTTAGGAAAAGAGACAGTAAGTTAATTACGTATGAGTCTGGGGGAAATAGCAGTCAGATAGATTATTTTCTGGTTAGGAGAGCCGATAGGAGGTTAGTGAGGGATGTTAAAGTTATAGGAAGTGAGGAGTGTGTGCAGCAACACAAACTATTGATTTGTGATATGGTGCTTAAAGAACAAGTGATGAAAAAGACGACTTATGTACCTAAGAGGAAAATATGGAAGCTGAAAAACCAAGTAGTAAGGGATGTCTTCTATAGGGAGTTGAGGAGAGTGGTGGCTGAACAGGGAGCTGTGGACAGAGGCATTAATGAACAGTACAGAGCCCTCAAGAACAATTTCTTGAGAGTTACTGATGTAACATGCAGTCGGGCAAGAGGACCATCAAGACATAAAGTAACTTGGTGGTGGGATGAGGGTGTAGAAGCTGCAGTTAAGGAGAAAAGAAGGCTTTTCCAGGAATGGAAGAAGGGTGGTAGCAAAGAGGAATATTTGGCTGCCAAGTGTAGAGCTAGAAGAGAGGTATACAGGGCAAAGTCTGAGTCACAGAGACTATTACTTGATAACCTAAATCATGGGGAAAGGAAAAATATGATATTTAGGGTGGCAGGTCAAGTGAAGAGGGATAATCGGGATATTATAGGTGAGCAGTGTGTGAAGAATGATGAAGGAAGGGTAGTGGTGAACAGTGAGGATATTAACCCCTTAACCATGGGGCATCACTTTCGTGACGCTTGGGAGCAAGGGATCATACCGGGGGGCATCACTTTTGTGATTCTGTGTTATTTTGAATTAGCCCGGGCTTTCAAGTGGTGGCTTGTATCATCTATCAGTACTGCCAATGTCCAACACTAGTCAGCAATTCTAATCTCATCTGTACTCCCATCCATTGTTGACAATTTAGCCATTTCTCCCCGTTCTTGACTCCCCTCCCTACCCGCCCTCCATTACCCTATCCTCTCGCCTGCCCGGCCGTGGTACACTAAGTAAATCTTCCCTGGAATTTTTCACTGATTTCATCCATTGAAATAAGCCCTATGCCCTATTCTTATACCAAATAATATATACAAGAAAGAAATAAGGTAAGTGAGAGTGCCATACACCTAGAATTGGCTAATTATCACCTGACAACACCTCATGTGCACTCGTTCGCTAATTTTCGCTGTTTATTTCCCCTTGAAATATGCTGTATAATCTATTTTCGTAATAAAAATATATATAAGAAAGGAAGGGAGAAGCCTAAGTGATATTTACATTCACCTGGAACTACCTATTTATTGCAGGCCACCACACTGTATTCTACGCTAAGTAAATCTTCCCTGGAATTTTCCACTGATTTCATCCATTGAAATAAGCCCTATGCCCTATTCTTATACCAAATAATATATACAAAAAAGAAATAAGGTAAGCGATAGTGCCATACACCTGGAGCTAATTATCACCTGACAATACCTCAAGTGAACTCATTCGCTAATTTTCGCTGTTTATTTCCCCTTGAAATATCCCGTATAATCTATTTTCATAATAAATATACATATAAGGAGGAAAGGGAGAAGCCTAAGTGATATTTACAATCACCTGGAACTACCTAATTTATAATGTATTGTCTAGATTTCCTGCCAATCATTTCACTGCTATATATCAGCAGCTGTCAAGAGGCTCACGTTGCCAGTAATGCATTTCCCTAGGTAGGCCACCCCGGCCCACCCCTACCAGTTCACTGTCATCTTCCAATGTGAAGGTACGTCTGTTTGCTCCTGCTAACTTCAGCCACTTTTCACCCCCATGCAAAGGGCCCAGTGACCTTTACCCCCAACTAAACCTCGTGTGGAAAGAGGTAAAGGGCTGACAATTGATAAAAGAGTGACTACGATCTTTCTATTGAGTAAAGCAGTGCAAGTGGAATTGTAAATAATGTGTAAATAATGTGTAAACAGCAAGTGAAAGTAATGAATGTAAATATAAGTGAACAGTGGAAAATAGTTTTATAAGTTACTTCAAGTGACAGTGCATAACACAGTGTAAATAAAATAGAAATGTAAATAACGTAAATGAAATAGAGAACGTAAATAGAAATGTAAATGAGTAGTATTATAAGAATTTGAGTATATACCCTAGGAGTAATGAAAGTGAAAGTTTCACTCTAGCATGTATGAATACTATGAGTTATGAGAGTGAAGGTGAAAGTGACATTCATTCTCAATGCTAGTGTACAGGACGAGAAAGTGAATGCTACGTATTTTACTGAAAGAAATTGAATCCCTACAGTGACAATAAACTGCTATTAATGAAGGAAACTTATGGATAAAGACTGTAGATATATATAAGTGTTATATAGTAACAGAAATATAAACTGTGAGTGTTTTTATGAATAATAGACAACACTAGCGGCGAACGATCGGAAGTGGGATGGTCATACGCCCTCGTAATTTCCATTGCTTTCACAGTGTTTTTTGGGGGGAGTATGGATTCCAAACTATCTGAGAATCATAGATTAGTGTTTCTAGTGATAATATCAGGCTGTGGTAATCATATTACGAGTTGTCGGGAAGTGTAAGGTGGAGACTTCGTTAACCAACTTCAGAGGTCTCCACAAGTCCTACGGTACTCGACGAAGGCTCAACAAACACCCAAGGAGAAAGCTGAAGGTATGTGTCATAAGTATATTTGATTTTAATATTCTAGGACTAATAACTGATTTTTGGTAAATATTTTTAGAGAGTCTGTCGGAGCGCGAATATGCCCGCGGGAGCCGCAAGTCAAAGCAAAACAAGCCCCCGGTGTAAGGGCTAGAGATGCATGGAGAGAGCATTATAACCGGTTGTTGAATGAGGAGTTTGACTGGGACAGGGAAGGTTTGGAGCCAGCAGATCCAGTGTCTGACCCTTGGCCTTTGATTGATACTGCTACTGTGAGTGAGGCAATAGGCAGGATGAGGGTGGGGAAGGCAGCAGGTGTGTCTGGGTTGACTGCCGAAATGTTGAAGGCCTCAGGCGATATAGGGATGAGTTTAGTCATTGACCTGATAAATAGGATTATTTATGAGTGTGTTGTCCCAGATGATTGGCTGCAGAGTGTAATTGTAAATGTGTATAAAGGGAAGGGTGATGCCCTGGAAAGAGGAAATTATAGAGGTATAAAGCTTTTAGATCAGATAATGAAGGTAATGGAGAGAGTTTTAGAAGGTATGATTAGAGAAAGAGTGAATATTGATGAGATGCAGTTTGGGTTTATGTCAGGTAGGGGGACCACTGATGCCATATTAATTGTTAGACAGCTTCAGGAAAAATATATTGGTAGGAGAAGGGATCTTTATTTTGTTTTTGTTGATTTGGAAAAGGCCTTTGACAGAGTCCCTAGAGAGGTGGTGAAGTGGGCAATGAGAAAGCTTGGCTTGGAGGAGTGGTTGGTTAGGGTGGTTATGGCCATGTATGTGGGTATTCACACCCAGGTAAGAGTGAATGGAGATTTGAGTGATGAGTTTTCCATGAATGTTGGTGTGCATCAGGGGTCAGTCTTGAGTCCCATGTTGTTTATCATGGTACATAAGCCCTTTCACGTGACTTTAGAAACGGACTCCCGTGGGAGTTGTTGTATGCTGATGATTTGGTGTTGATTGCAGAGAACGAAAGGGAGGCGGAGGAAAGGTTTAGGAAGTGGAGAGATGGTGTGGGACAAAAGGGTTTAAGGGTAAATGCAGATAAAACAAAAATGATGATATCTAGGTTTGGTGGCGGTACTGTCAAAGACGAGGGAGAGTGGCCATGTGCAGTTTGCCACAAGGGCGTGGGAAGTAATTCCATCTTGTGCGGTGTGTGTGATAAATGGGTGCATAAGAGATGTAGAGGTATCAGAGGGAGTTTGCGAGATAATGCTGATTTTATGTGTACGGCGTGTCGGGGTGAGCAGGTGGAGATTGTCAGACGTGAAAGGATTGAACTTGCTGGTGAATCTCTTGAGTGTGTGGAAGAGTTTTGTAATTTGGGAGACATGTTGTATGCTGGAGGTGGGGCTGGAGCTAGCTCTGTGGCTAGGGTGAGAAGTGGTTGGAAGAAGTTCAGGGAGCTCTTGCCTCTCCTGACATTGAGAGGACTCTCCCTACGTGCTAAGGGGTCTTTGTATGCAGCATGTGTTAGGAGTGTAATGCTGTATGGTAGTGAGACCTGGGCAGTGAAGGAGGAAGATATTCGCCGGCTCAGACGTACAGAAATGACAATGATTAGGTGGATGTGTAGTGCGTCCCTGCGCCCAAGGCCTGGAGGGGCTGGGTTTACGATGGAAGAGTTGAGAGGTAGGATGGGACTGGAGTGTATTGGTGTTGTGATGAGGAGAAGTAGATTGAGGTGGTTTGGACATGTGGAGAGAATGGGGGATGATAATTGGGTGAGGAAAGTGAGAAGTGTTAATATTGGGGGTGGGGTCATGAGGGGTAGACCGAGAAAGACATGGGACGAGGTCATTAGTGTGACCTTAGGGTTAAGGGACGGAACAGGGAGGCTGCAATGGATCGTGCAGCGTGGAGAGCCGCCATTAGGTGACCAAGGCCGGCACATGCAAGCATGTTGGAGCCTTTAAAAACGAAACGAAATGAAACTTCTGTGATAGCTATGGAAGATAAATATCAGTAAACAAACTCTCTCCTCCATCTCTTTCTCTTCTTTTTCTGATTCCCTGCTTTTACAGTCAAAATCAGCCTTCAGCTAGAATTTTATTGTTTTTATTATGATTATTATTAATAAATTTTATTTATCACTACTGGAAAAATAATTACTGTCTGTCTGTCCCTCTCTCTCTCTTAATTCTGTTTTCTAATTAATTTCTTCTTATTCCCCACACCATTGCCACTATTATTACCTGATTTAAGAAACGTGTTTTCATATAAAGGACAAACAAAAAAAACAGTGAAACAGTAATCATTTTTTTTTTTTTTTCCCTATAGCTACTATCACTCAGCTACACTGGGAATCTCCATTTCTCTCTCTCATTGTCCCTTCACTAAATCAGATTTTGACCATTTGTCACTTAGGCTGTCACCTGGCGAAAATAAATAAAGCATTTGGGGTACTTCTGTGATAGCTATGAAAGATAAATTTTAGTACACAAGTCTCTCCTCCATCTCTTTCTCTTCTTTTTCTTATTCCCTGCTTTCTTTTTCTTATTCCCTACTTTTTACAGTCAAAATCACCTTTCAGCTAGAATTTTAGAGCTTTATTATTATTATTATTTTTATTATTATTTTTAATATTATTAAATTTATCACTACTTGAAAAATAATTACTGTCTGTCTGTCTTTCTCTCTCTTGCATTTATTTTCCCCCTATTACTATAGTCAAAATCAATATTACAGCTGAATTAACGACCACTAATATTTTCCATGACTGGAAAAAAAAAATAACTAAACAAAATTAAATGGCTAAGAACAGTAATCTCCCTTTGTGAGAGTGTGTGCGTCCGCAAAAATCTTACCACATCTCGAAAGGACCTATGGAGCTCACAGCTGGCAACTGAGGCTCTCAGGATTTATGAAGCCATCGATGAACTCTGTGAGGGCCCCCCTTTTCACCATGGTACAGTACGTCAAGAGACACGCTGCGAAAAGTGTGGCAAGAAGATTAACATCAAAACCTCCCACACCTGTGTAAAATGCCCAGGTTGCGGACGATTTATTAATATTTTTTGTCAGCGATATCACAGACAATCCTGTTTACAAGGTGAGTAATCATAAACACTGAAGAGTAGCTCTTCTTGTTAAATCGTTTCACAGTGTCATTGTGTGCAGCCTTCATAGATTTGGGAGAAAGCATATGTCAGGGTGGATAAACAAGGATTGTGGGGAGCGTTAGGAAATACATGGGAAGTTGCTGTAGGTCGTGAAGAGTAGGTATGAGGGTGCTAAAGCTGTTGTGCAAGTAGATAGTGAACTGAGAGAAATTTTTCTATTTGAAGGTTGGACTGAAGCAAGGATGTGTCACCTCTCCATGGTTGTTCAATCTGTATATGGATGGGGTAATAAAGAGATACAACGTTGGGCAGTGGATGTTGGAGGGCCCCCTAGTGAGAGAAGCAGTGCTTGGAAACTCTCTGTACTGTTGTTTGTAGATGATACTGTGTTATTAAGTAAAGACAAAGAGGAGCTGCAAGACTAGGTTGATGAGTTTGGGAGAGTGGAAAAGGAGAGGGAGGGGAGATCAAGGATGAAATGGGGGATGGTGTGGAGAGGTATATGGGGGGGGGGGAGCTGGGGTCTGGGTGACATGGGTGCGATTTGTTTGTGGCCACCCCTTACAGGATTAAGGCTTCTGGCAATAGATAGATAAATAGATAGAAATTATCAGGAACAAAACTTATGGGAAAAAAAAAACACTGCTGTTCACAGGTGGAGTAGGGGGGACTTCTAAGCAGTTAAGACGACCCCATCTCCCTGGAAACACAACAACTGATGATGATGATGGTGCCACTGCCTCTACAAGTAGGGGCGACGGACATACACCTTCATCATCTATGGCATCAACCTCAAGCTCATTTCTAAATGGCCTTTTACAAGAGGTCAGATTTACTCCTCAGGGAGAGTACGCTCAAAACCCAATAGTATTCTTAACAGATTTTGCTACATTTTTCAGTCACCATATTCAAAATGTAATGAGGCAGATGCAGGCACCATCTGTTGGTATATACTTAGTGCTGGCAGTTGTTTTAAGACAGGAACCTGTTTTAGAGGGGGAAGATACAACCAGAACTCACTATATTCATACTCCACGAGTTTTCATTACTTTCAACACTATAGGGCAAACACTGGAGGAGCTGAAACAGTACATATTAAACCACATAGAAAATGTACTTTGTAACACTGAGGGGAGTGGGTTTATTTTAGACTACATCAAACATTTAGAAATGAATATAATTAAAAATGTTGTTCCTCAGTCTATAGGTACCTATGTAGAATTTCCCACTGGTGTTAGGGGAAGGAAGCAGATATTTAATCCTCGACCTATAACAGGAATAAATAAAGATGCTTGTATAATACAGTGTTTGGCTGCTCATAAGATATTTTCTAACCTTAATAAATGGAGCGATGTGCAGCGTCTAGTGGATTCATGGGAAAAATGTAGTACTTTGATAAAGTTTCCTCGAGGGAAAGAGGTTTCGTGGTACTCCCTTGATCAGTTAGAAACTCAAAATCAAATAAGAATTAATATTTATAGCTTGAATGATAAACATCCCTAAGAATTGGCTATAACCAGAATAGGGAGCAAGAAGTATGAGGACAAAGTAAATTTACTTTTATTAGACAACAAACACTGTTGTCTGATAAAAGATTTAAAGATATTTCTTCAGGCTTTTCTACATAAACGTCAACCTATGAGTCCCTTCTTCTGTGAAGTGTGCCTTTCGGAATTTGCTGGGGAGGAGGAGAAGCTTTCACATTCTCAGTATTGCTGCTCTTGGCAGAAAGAAGTAATTCCTGACCCGGGTTCCACCATTAAATTTAAAAATTGGTGGAAAACAGTGTCCCCTGATTTTGTGTGCTTCTATGATTTTGAAGCCAACTGAAGGATGGGGGTGATAAGGATCATATTGTCAGCACACATCACGCTATAGCATATGCCTATATCATTGTGGATAGAGATGATAATTTAGTAGATTCATATACATATGTTGGACCCGATGCAGCCACACATTTCATAGATAAGGTAACCCTCTCTTATGAGCAGTTATAAAATCACCACAAATTTCCCATCCATATGACAGACGAGGATGAGGAAAGCTTTCAAAGGCAAATGAAGTGTCAGTTATGTGAGTCAGCATTTGTTAACGGTAGAGATAAACACAGACACCATTTACATCACAGACAATTTGACAATTATGCAGGGGCTCTGTGCAGGAAATGTAATATGCAGATAAAAGATAACTCTAACATACTAATTACCATAGCTCATAATTCGTCCTATGATTTGGGGTTAGTCATTAAGGAAATGAAACAAGACCTCCCCATTAACTTGCTTTGCAAACAGGCACTTAAGTTTTTTAAGGCTGATATTGGCAAGCTGAGATTCATCGATAGTTCTGGCTTTATGAGTGGGAGTCTTGCTGATTTGGCTAAGGTGCACATTCAGTCTGGAAATTCTCTCAAATTCACTAAGGAAATACTTGGGGAAATGGATGAATCCTTAAAAGAAATGCTAATTTCTGGGAAGCAAGTATTTCCATATGAATATCTTTCTGAGACTGATAAGCTTGAAGATCATAGTTTACCACTCATTGATGCATTTTACAGTTCATTAAAAGGAAGCTGCATTACAGAGGAAGAGTATGATCATACTTCAAAAGTATGGACAATGGCGGGTTGCTCTAGTTTGAAGGACTACCTCATGCTGTACCTCAAAGTTGACTGTGGCCTACTAGCTGATACGTTCACAAACTGGCGTAGAACTTTGCAGCAACAATGCCATTTAGATATAGTTAACCATGTCTCCCTCCCTTCTTTCAGCTTTGATAGCTGACTGAAATCTTCAAAAATATAAGTTCAACTCATCAGTGATAGGTCTTTGATTCACCTCATTCAGAATAACATCCGAGGTGGTTTCACTACTGTTATTCGCCGCTTCATGAGAGCTAATAAAAAATTCACCAATCCAAGTTTTGATAGCTCAAAAGAAATTTCAATTTTTTTTATGTTATTATGACTTTAATTCACTCTATGCCTCTGTAATGACAGAATCGATTCCCATTGTTGATATAAAGAAGCTTAGTGACAGTGAAATGAAAGCATTTCTTGATAAGGGAATTGAAAGGCAACCTACTGACGGTACTTTTAGGTACTGGGTTCTGTGTGACACTCTACCAGTGTCTGCAGAGGTTGCTCAGTTAACAGATGATTTTCCTCTGGGCTTAGAACAAAAAAAAACATTACTTCTGATGATCTTTCACCCTATTCTAAACAGCTATTAGAAAAGGAAGGTAGAAAATATCCTAAATTTAATAAAAAACTTGTAGCTTCTCACTCAGCAAAGTACAACTATCTTATAGCTCTACCTTTGTTGCAGTTATATCTGAGGCATGGTCTGAGATTAGCTAGAATGATCTCACTGTTCATTTTTAGACAGGAACCATATTTAAAACCCTTCATAGAACGAAATATAGAATTTAGAAATAATGCCTCAACTAAGGACAAAAAACTATGTACAAGCTAATGTCAAATTCACTGTTTGGGAAAACTTTATTCAATCCCCAGAGATATGCCACCAAAACTAAAGTTTGCCGAAAGAGGAAAGAATTCCTAAAAAGTGTTAGGAACCCTTTCTTCAGAAGGGTGATACCTTTACAAGAATATCGAGTAATAATAATCTCTCAGTCTCCCAAAATAGAACTGTCTCATCCCTAGTTTGTAGGATTTCAAATCCTTGAGTTGGAAAAGGTGAAAATGTATCATTTTTGGTATGATGTTCTCACAAAGCACTATGGGGAAAGAGTAAAAGCAGTGTACTCAGAGACAGACAGTTTTGTATTTTCACATGAGTGTGAAGGTATATTCAGTGAATTACAAAGGTATCCCCTTGTGGACTGGATGGATACGTCTGATTTCAGTCCCCAGCATCCTTTGTACAGTGATGCACTTAAAGGACAGTTGGGTCTGTTAAAAAGTGAGGTAGGGGAGAAACTGATAGTTGAAGCATGTTGTCTGAAGCCAAAATTATACTCCTTACTTTTGCAGTCAGGTACAGAGATGATAACTGGTAAGGGTATTCCTAGTTATGAAAGGAAAAAACTTAAACATCAAGAATACAAAGACACTCTTCTGGGGTCCAATAAGATGCATTATGTTAGAGCCACCAGAATATCTAACCGACAGGGACAGATCACCACGATATCATCAAACAAGGGAGGGTTGAGTGAATTTGAAGATAAACGTTATTATTTGTCCCCTACTCAGTCAGTCAGTTAAGGGCATCCTTTGGCTAATAAAATTCAAGTAAAAGGAGGGCAAGAAGAAGAGGAAGGAGGAGGAGGAGGAGAAGAAGAAGAAGAAGAAGGAGAAGAGGAAGAAGAAGGAGAAGAAGAAAGAGGATGATGATGATGATGATGATGAGGAGAAGGAGGAGGAGAAAAAGAAGAAGAAGAAGACGAAGAAGGAGAAGAAGAGGAAGAAGAAAGAGATGGGAAGGAGCTTCCATCTCTGTGGGGGTCACGACTCATCCCCATTATCCAACAGTATTTCCCATGCAAGCGAAAACAAGGGTCCGACTTATATGACAGACAAAGGAAAAAGAATAATGGTAAATATTTCCTAGACAGGGAAGCTACTTCGTGATCTATAAGGGTGTTTGTAACATTCTTTTCATAGATATTTTGTATGCAAATCTCATAAACTGCATATATATATATATATATATATATATATATATATATATATATATATATATATATATATATATATATATATATATATATATATAGTACTTGGATGGGTGACCGCCTGGGAACACCAGATGCTGTTGGCATCCCTACGTGTCAAGTGGGGTTGGTGGAGGATTAGTGCCCCTCCCTGTAAAACAATTATCTCTAAGCCATTGGCCACCCCGTGTGGGATACATGGCGTCTGGCAATGAATATATATATATATATATATATATATATATATACTAAAAAAAAAAACTTTACTGATAATGTGTAAATAAGTGTTTGCAGTGTTCATGTCATTTATTTATTAGGTGAGGACATTTTTTAGTCTTCTTTCCTAGAAAGGGAAGCTACTTCATGATCTATGAGGGAGTTTGTATCATTATTTTCATATATAATTTGTATGCAGAAATTCTATATAGTCTACTGTATTTACTGTGTTAAAAACCTTTACTGTTAATTTGTAAATAAAGTGTCTGCAGTGTTCATGTTTTATTTATTAAGTGAGGACATATTAGTTTTTTCATCAGTTTTATCAGTAAACACCATGGAGAACGTTTATACATCAGAACACACAGATATATTTCGTGATCCTGCCAGAATTATTGTGGCAGGGTTTTCAAACTCAGGAAAAACCGTACTGATATCTAAACTCATCAAGTACTATGCAGAAAAGTTTTCAAAAATATTTATCTGTGGCGTAAGCTATGACCCTCTTCAAGATGATCCAGTCATTGGTCGTAAAGTTTTTGTGCACAAAGATATAATTGACCCTTCAGTACACTCTACTCCACAAGGAAAATCACTATTCATATTAGATGATTTGTATTTAAAGGCAATGCAGTCAAACTGTAGCTGAAGCTTTCATCAAGGGACGTCATTCAAACCTGAGTGTTGTATTAATATCTCAAAACTTTTTTATGAGAGCTCCCATTTCTCGTGACGTATCCCTTAATGCCACTCATTTTTTACTCCTTCGAACGCGTGACTTGGGACAGGTGGAATGTTTAGCTCGTCAGATACTTGGTAAACAACATGTCCCAGATTTTCTTCAAATATACAGGCGAGCCGTTATCAGTAAGCTTTATGGGTATTTACTGATTGATTAATCTATAAAAACTCCCCCACAATTGCAATTTTAGGTCAAACATTGTTGGAGAGCCTCCCTGTGAAGCAGTCTATACCTATGGAAATTAATAGCTTACTTCGAAACATATACTATGATCCTACATCACCTGCATCCTTAGGTAGTATTCAAAAATTATATTGGGCCACCAAAAAAATAAACACTCTAGTGACTAAAACAGATGTGAAGAGATTTTTAAAAGGTTCTAGAGTTTATACTCTGCATAAATTACAAAGAAAAAGATTCCCACGACGAAACATTGTAGCAGCAGGACCCCGCATTATTCTGACATGTGACCTGGTTGATTTGAGGCACTTAGGGGGGAAAATACAGTACAGTAACCATGTACAGTATTTGCTGGTATGTGTAGATGTCTTCTCACGTTACATGTTTCTCCATCCCATTCAACGAAAAACTGGAGCTACTGTAACTAACGCTCTTTCAATCATTTTAAGTAAACCAGAATCACAAGGTTACTCAAGACTTGTCACAGACAGGGGGACAGAATTTTATAACAAAACGCTGGAATCTTACTTGAAGAGGAAGAATATTACTCTGTATAGTGTTTACTCACAAGAGACAAAGGCTAGTCTCTGTGAGCGTGCCATAAGAACTCTGAAGCACAAAATTTATCGGTATTTGACTGCATACAACACTTTAACCTACTTACCCATTCTAAGTACACTGGTAAGCACATATAATCTCACTCCTCATCGAGGCTTGAAGGGCAAGACACCTGATGAAATTCTCAAGCTAACAGACCCCAGAGACTGGAGAAAGCAGTTTACAATAATGTATAAAAATCCTATCAAACGTAAAAAACCAGTTAGTTCAGACTTAGCTGTAGGGGACTTAGTACGAACAGTGACTTCATCCAGGAGTAAGAGCTTTGCAAAAGGATTTACTAAACCGAATACAGAAGAGATATTTCGCATTACTAATATACACAAGAGTAAGTCAGGAATTTATACCTATGAGATGGAAGACTTGAGTGGAGAAGCAATCAAGGGAATATTCTACAGAGAAGAAATAATCCCTACTTTAGCTCCAGAAACCTTCCCCATTGAAATATTAAAGAGACGGAAGAAGAAAGACGGCTCTTTGCAGTATTATATTCACTGGAAATCATATCCAGATCGCTTTAACGAGTGGATAGATGCCTCGGAGATCCAGAAAACCACTGATCTCCCACCATCATGAATTTATTCAGTTTCTGAGAGAAACCAAACCAAAGCTGAGGAGGAAATTAATTTCCAGGTGTCGCAAACCAAAGTTAGACTGCTTATCAGTGATATTTGCAAATTTCTTGAGGAAATACTTAACAAGAGATACAAAGGTAATAAGAAAGCTTCGTCCACACCAGTCTGTAATTCGAGAGATTGCTTTGAAACAAACACCTGTAAAGAGAAAAAGGCAGATCCTTACCTCTACTACTGAAGGGTCTACTCTAAGCATCTTGCTACCCATTGCCACTACTATATTAGGGAGTCTTCTTAAATAATGACAGTCAAAGAATTCTGCCTAGTACCAAGGTCTCAGGCGGAAACCATTCTTTATGCTTCTACCACTCAAAGACCCCAAGAAACTGCTTATCCTAAATCGTCCTGTGTAATTGTCCCCATTCAGCCTTCAAATACAGAACATCGTCACACACTCAAGGACACAATCAAAATACTACTCAAACCAGACATTCATCAGTATGCTTTTGGTATCTTATCATATTTACGACAACATCCTTTAGTACACTGGGATGATATGGGTAATCTGATGTCTCCAATTTGCAACATTAATATTATAGATGTAATTCAGTAATGGGTAACCCGAAACAACATGTTTGATTCACGTAAAATAACTGACTTACTAACTTTGCTGAAACTTGAAGATTTACCCAAGGCTTATATCAAGAATCCAAAGGCAAAGAAACAACTATTCGGGGGTGGGGCCACATCTCTTCATAAAAAAATAAAGCAAAGTTTTAAGAGGCGGGACCCATATTAACCCTCCGCGTCCCGATGACGTGAATGAACGTCCACATGTTTTGTCACTGCCAATCCCATTGACGTACATAAACGTAAATTAATTGCAAGGTCCCTAATTTGCACAATTTTCAATTGTCACGGGTGATTTTTGGTATGTATACATGGGACACCTTCCTCTACAAGATGCCAGGCAGGGACAATGCCTTACCCAGCATGACCTCCCTCCAACCCGGCACGCCATTGTCTCGGCAATTCACCTGTTACCAGTGACCTGGCCAGTAAAGCCATGTCGTGCCACGGTACGAAATTCAGGGCCAGAGTGATTCCCCAATCGATGACAATGTGGAGGACAAAGTTTACGTAGCATTAGAGGAAGAAACAGTCAGAAATGATGATCAGGTAATGTCGCCCAAAAAGGTCTGGTATGTTGATGTGTTAGTGGGTGAAACAATGCTCATATTGCCTATATTACTGTGTGAAAACCAATATACTCTCGTACTACATATAAATTCGTACCAGATAAGCAAATAAATACCGTTTATGAGTGGT
Source organism: Coenobita brevimanus (assembly GCF_032717465.1). NCBI lineage: Eukaryota > Metazoa > Arthropoda > Malacostraca > Decapoda > Coenobitidae > Coenobita > Coenobita brevimanus. The sequence continues at coordinate 39,002,541 of NC_136971.1, forward strand.
GTGGAATAGTTACCCTCCCACAGAACTCCTTTTCTTTGGAGCCAGCCTGATAGAAATCCCAGTAAAGTAAGGAGTACTGCTAGCTGTATCGAGTATTTTAAATCGCAGGTGAACGATTTCTCTATGAATTTTCGATGTTTCTCACCAAAAGCGGAGGTTTGAGCCAAAAAAAAATTTATCCATAATTGGTCGGGATTGGGGGGAGTCAGTGGTGGAAAATTGGCCAGGACGTGATGGGTTAAATTTTGTACTGTAGTACATTATTACTAAGTGGAAACTCTAGCTGATAGATTACTTCCGCTGACAATGAAGCACCACTGAGAGACAGGGTTATTGCATAATTAACTTGCACCAGTGGTATTTTACACAATTTCATTAATTTTTAACTCAAGGCTTTAAGCTTTTTCTAGTTCATCCCTAAAGTCCCGGCAGACTTGCGTGTAGGCATCACGTGAGACAACTGAAAAGGGCGGGTTTGTTTTGTGCTCTAACTGGAAGTGACCACGTTGTGATATCGTGACCATTTCTTAAAGCGAACCAACGCCAAACTTGGGTCAGTTTTTCAACGTTATCGGAATTCATCGTGACAGTTACCATCTCACTAGTCAACTGCAGGTGGGCTCAGAGGAGGGAGGAGAGGAAGAGATGGAGGAGGGGGACGAGGAAGTGGCAGAGGAAGGGGGTGAAGATAGCATGGGGTAGGCATAAGAAGTGCCCCCTACATCAATTTTTACTGTAACTAATGTAGTAATGTTGCATTTTCAATTTCACAGAGAAAAATACCCACTATTATGTAAAATTGTCGTTCAAAGCACACAACAGCAGATTTTGATTCTGGCTTGTGATCAACTTGAATATATAGAGTTTCAGATTTTACTCAATGCAGCTTCCTAAAAATTATCTTTGTTTAATCAGTTTGTAAAATATAGAGATTATGAAACAATGTCCACTGTAAGAGGTCTCACAACTGTAGTATACAAAATGAAGACCAGAATTTAGAATAACAACCAACAATCAGTGTGTGCAAAGCCACAACAATACAGCAATGAAAATTATTAGCAAATGCCAAGTGTTTGGTGTCACTACATAAAAGCTTTAATGGTAATAAAAATGCAAGAATTTTGATTGTTAAATTCATAAATGGATTATAAAAAAGGATGTAAACTAGGTAAATAAAAAGTTTATAATAAAAAAATGGGGGGGGGAATAGTGATCACTAAAAAAAGTAAACAAACAAGGGAGGATCGCTGGAGAGCACGCAAAACCAGCATGGATTCCAGTAACCTTGACAATGTAAACCCACAAATCCCTATTTTGATTTTTTATAAACTGTTTTCACCAGAGTCAAAAGGGATTTCTGGGTTTAAGTGTCAACTTTACTTGAATCTTTTCTGTTTTTGCATGCTCTCCGGCGATCCTTCCTTATTTATTTACTTTTTTTTTTTTACGATCTGTATTCCCCATTATTAAAATATATATATATTTTTTTATTTACCTAGTAATCCCTCTCATAAAACATAAGAGGTACAGTCGTCAGCATAAATTCGCTGCAATATACTCGTGTGGTGTGAGTTCGTTTGTCTGCAACAGTGTTGCCACATAGACTTTTATGCTCTTTAAAGACGTGTTAGGAGTGGTATCAGAGACTGCCTAGGGTACAGTAACCTTTGTACCGTATTTGATTATTATGAAAAAGTGCAAGAGTTGACAGAAGAATGTTATGGAATGACGTACGAAAGTAATACTCTGGTATTCTTTATTATAACCGTCTCATAACTCCCATTCTCTTTCCATTACTTCTCCTAATGTCTCCCCCACCCCTCCCTCACCCTCCAACCCCCCCACTCACTTTCATGCGTCTCCACTTTCTCCTCTCCCACCCTCTCTACCTTCATCCATTTATCCACGGCACTAATTCGATTGGTTCATCTTTTGACTGTTTACTAATCCCTGTCTACCCTAGTCCCAATTGCTCGCAGTACTACCAACTATAGCCAAAGTTTAATATCAATATTCCTTCCTGTTTAAGTCCCATTCTCACCTTCCTCGTCTCCTTCCCACTTATTCCAGTTGTCTTTCTTTTCTCCATCCTTTGTCACTACCAACAGCCGGGAGATATTGGGAAATTAAGGTCTCATTCTTGTGATTCATTCCTTACTGGTATTTGTTTCAGTGATCCTGGCAGTCGGTGGCTATTATTTCAGTAAGCGGAATTAAACATTTGTGCCCATTCCTCTTACTTCTCTCCCTCTCTCTTCCTTAGTAAAATGTTCCCATTCTCCTAATTACTGTTCACTGAATCATGAAACAGTATTATAACCAATAATGTTTCGAACTGCTGCATCATGTTTGGAGTAGTGGGAGAAAAAGGCTGTGGCATTGCAAGAAGCTCTAGAATGCTGAGGAACAAAAAGGTTATAGGAATATACAAGAGATAGAGGAGCGTGCGATTTATTACGTCGATTAGCGCCGTGGATAATATAAGGTAGACAGCGAGGGAAGAGAAAAAGAAGTGGAGATGGAGAACAGGGAGGGGAGGGGTAAGGTGAGGTGAGAGGTTGGCTGGGGAGGATCATCGGGAGGGGTACGAGGGAGCGAGCTGGAGTTTCATCATTCAGTAACATTCATCTGTTGTTTTTGCACATTTTTATGCTAATCAGGTATAAAGAATATTGCATTTGGGGAGGTTTATAGTACGAACACGTCTTTAAAGCGTATAAAAACCTGTGTGGCAACTAGTTCCCATACTCTGTTGCCAGACAAAACAAACACATCACACGAACAGGCTTGCAACGAATTTGTTCTGACGACTATACATAGTCTCTCTGGGGTAGAAAGAAAGACTGAACTATAGAACAAACAGGATTAGAGTGTTCGCCTTTTTTTGGCCGGGCAACCCCGGGTACCCCTGCTAGCATCTATACCTGTATATATAGAAGAGGCGCGTAATTTGTTTGTTTGTCCTTTAAGCACGCCCAAACCGAGGGCCAGAGACCCACAGACTCACATATAATCTGAATCAGGGTGACCCAAGGATGGTTTTAGGGGGGTCAAAATTTAGATCTGGGTCATTTTGAGGTCACCAGTAGAATGATCGCCTTTTTGGCCAGGGCAACGCCTGGTGCCGATGCAACCCAGTTTTTGGCATCGAAACTCACATGACCTCCAGTTCGGACATCGGCTATGTGAAGTTGACCTCCGAGGTCATTTGGGGTCACCGGTCGGAAGTCACTTGAGGCCACCCGTAATAGCAAACAAGTGATCCCATATATTGTGCATTAGTCTGCGAAAGCTGAAATAGAAAGTTCATGGACCTTTTATAATCCTTTCTCTAAAGCATTAGTGGTACATGGTCTTTCTGGGATAGAAAAATTGACCTAAAACAAAATTAGAGTGTTCGCCTTTTTGACCAGGGCAATGCCGGGTACCTTTGCCAGTATATATATATATATATATATATTTATATATATATATATATATATATATATATATATATATATATATCATCAGCCCTTTGAGTATCCACTGCAAGACCGGCCTATCCCGACCAAAGTCAGGACGATACAGCCAATATATCTCTACCAAGTGGCTTAGGCTGTCTAGTAGAGATTGTATGTTGGGTGAGAAGTGCTTGGAAGTGTAATTGTAGTGTTGGAGTGGCTTTGGATGTGTGTGTAGTCTGTTAATCAAGTGTAATCGGCCCGCGCAAGCCGACTGGGTGCAAGCATAGTGTATAGTAAGCGACACTGGTTCAACCACGGCACTCCTTGTGTCCACCAATGTAGTACATGGCCGGGTGAACACGCCCAAAGTTTATTACCCTGGCGGGGTGCGAGCCCTGGTTCACCCGTGTATGAAACGCACACTCTAACACTGTACCACATTACACACACACACACACACACACACACACACACACACACACACACACACACATATATATATATATATATATATATATATATATATATATATATATATACTGTATATATAAATATATATATATATATATATATATATATATATATATATATATATATATATATATATATATATATATATATATATATATAATCCTGTGTTGCCCCATTAGGAGCGTAGAAACCCGGGGCTAGGCAAGTTGGTCCCAACCTTTAAGATGAAAGTGACCAGCCTCACTCATCTCTGAGTGGCATTACCTGAGCAATGAACCCTAACCAACCCTTGGATATAAACTAACATTGGGTCAGTCCAGTTGGAGACCCTTAATTACACACTAAATCACCAACTTTTGAGGATTCCATTCACCTTAGGAGAGAGTTCTCGAACTGGAGAGTCTGAATGAACTATAGCGCTCATTTTCTCCTATGTGATGGAGAGGGATGCCTTCATGTAGTGGCACCGATATAACCAGGCGGATCCACTGCCTGGTTATACAGTCATATCTCAACAATTTCCCTATCCACCAAAAAGGAGGAGGATGGGCTGCAGGAAAAGAGGCAATTTAAGCCTGCAGTCCACCGCGTTCATCTTCAGATGAGCCAAAGGTTGCAGCTCTCATATACTTAAAGTCGTTTAACCAGTGGCACGAATAATTACCAAATGCATCACCATGTTCATGGGATATGGCACTTCAAAACCTTAACTTCTTAGCTATTATATTATTGCTACCACTTACCTTTCTTTTTTCAAAGTGTGACTTCAGGCAGTAAAAGGGCTCAGATACGTACCAGATAATGTGGAAAAAAATGTGTGGTTGGTACCTGTTGTGTACTTGTCACCTTAGTAGTGGTGGTAGCTTTAGTAGCAGTTTCACCACCATGTTCATCTGAATATCAACCCAGTGGGCTGCAGGCTGATGCTCTTCTCCGTTAGCTAATCTTCATCTTTTCGGGGGATAGGGAAGAAGACTAAAGAACGTTTATATAACCGGGTACTCCACCGTTCATGTGAGTGTCCCTACGGAAAGGAGTTGCTTTCAAGCATCAGTAGAGAGATTGAAATAATTAGTCATCCCCCGAAATTTAGCTGACTAATTGTTATCACGAAATAATATTAACAGCAACAAGCAGCGCTTCGAGAGTGCGCCACTCGGGCCGAATATTTGGCTTTGCCTTGTTACCTATACCTACGACAGAGTACTCTGAAAATCGAAGTGCGTCATTCATGCTTCACCCTTAACCATTCCATGAGCATTTGTTCAAATAAGATCAAAAACTGTTTGAGCTGGCTTTGCCTCAGGAACCTTGACCTTTGACATTTCCCTTTGACCTTGGCCTCTGGTTGATTGTTCTCAAAATCGAATCTCTGTCCTTCCTTTAACCAGCATCCTCCAACATAGTTTAGTCGGATACAAACTGTTCTAGTTCTCCTTGCTATATGCCCTTGATCTTTAATCTATTGCACTAAAAGGCAATAGACAATCATCCTGGATCATTCTAAGTTCTCTCACGAAGTTCGATCTAAATCATTAAAAAAATGTTGCAGTTACTTTGTTCATACCCAGAAGCATGGGTCGAACTTCAGACCTTCCCCTGTGATCTCGATCATTGATTGTTCACAGAAATGAATCCCTACATTCCTGTCTGATACTCAACACTTTAACCTAGAAAAAAAAAAAGTTCAAATTGACTTTGGCACTTTACTATTCCCTGTGTTCTTGACATTTGACGGATTGTTCTCAAAATGAAATCCATATTTTGTATTATTATCAACCCTTCTACTTAGTTTGGTCGAAATCAGATAAAATCTATTCAAGATCACATTGCCTTGTGACCTTAACCTTTGATTAATTGTTAACAAAAATGGCTCAGCCCTAGGCTGACCATCAACTCATCCACTTAGTATGACTGAAATCGAATAAAATCAGTTTGAGTAATGTTAACATTTATTTTAATGGAATGAAGAAGGAACCAAAGGCTAGATGCCCACAAAACTGCTCACACAGGGGTGGAAATTACACACAGGGGTCGAAATTTGGCATTTGCTTGTGACCTCGACCTTTGACCGAGTGTTCTTAAAATTAAATCATATTATTCTTGCCTCACCGTGAACCCTCCCGACAACTTGGATAAAAAATGGATGACAAACTATTCTAGTTTACTTTGTTAGTTCAGCGCTTGACCTAGCCCTGTGGTCTTGACACGTCCACCTATTTAAAAAATGGGTTTCTATATGGGTTATCCCTCAGCCCTTCTTCCAAGGTTGGTAAAAATCAAATAAAACCTTTTTGAGTTATGTTAACACACACATATAAGTACACACATATAAGTACACACACACACACACACACACACACACACACACACACACACACACACACACACACACACACACACACACACACACACAAAAGACCAGCTCTGTCTCCGTGAGGATAGTTGTAATAAAAGTATGTAAAGCTCCATATCATCCTGCTGGTTAAATCGATTTTAGCTCTCCAATCGGATTCAACATAAGTGTTTACATCCAGAGGGATGTTGCTCACATAAGACCACTCAGGGGTCGGTGAGACTGGTCACACTCGCCTTCAGTGTCAGGACTTCGTAGCCTAGCCTCGAGCTTCTACGCTGGTGATGGAGCAAATAAGGGCTGGGTGATGGAAGGGTGGAAAGAAATAATGAACTTGCCTTTCATTTTCTAAGCCATTTATTTTAATTTCTTTCATCCAGTAATACATCAGTCATAATCTGTAATTATATCTTTTCCAAGACATCAAATAATGGTTTTGCTTCATTTAGAGATGCTGGGGAGGGACGCCTTCATGTGGTGGCACTGATATGACCGGGCGGCTCCACAGCCTGGCAATACAAACGGTCTCTAGTTACTTCCTGTCCCCAAAAAGAGGAAGGTAGACTGCAGGAAAAAGTGAAGTTAAGCCTGCAGTCCACCGGGCTCACATTCAGGTGATCTTGGGGCTGCAACTGCTGCTACTGGCACCTTACTCGGTAGTGACGGTATCATCTGATGGCACTGATGCTACTTAATAAATGGACTGTATTTTAGATGGCAGGCTTCGTTTGCATATTACACTTTGATGTTTCTTGTACGTTATTTGTATGGTTTTGATATCGACATAGTTTGCATCAGTAACATACAAAAGGATACTGAGGTGCAGCATGCACGATAAATCACTAAGGAAAAGATGATACGAAATCTCAAAGGTCACATATAGCGCGACCCAGTGTTTGTTTAGCATTGTAGAGCCAGGTGACGTATTGGCCAGTTAGCAGATATTACTCGCAAATGGTGCTGGAGTGTGACGCCTTCAAGTGGCACCGACATGACAGGGTGGTGGAGCTGCCCTGTTATACGAACTTCCTTCATTGTCCTTCCTGTGGAGGAGGGCAGCTTCAACCTGCAGTCCACTGGGTTAACATTTTGGTGATCCAGGGGTTGCAGCTGTTTCATTAACTAATGCTACACCCAGTATGCAAATGGAAGAACCCGATTTCGTTTCTCGGGATAATGCATTTCTTGGACAAAGTTGTTTTTTTTCCTTGTTCACTGGTGCTGGAGAGGGACTCCTTCGCGCGGTGGCACTCATATAACCGAACGACCCCTCTTCCCACTTATACAATAGTCCTCCAGCTCCCTTTCTACCTCAAAATAAGGATGGTGGACTATCGAAGAAGGGCAACTTCAGCCTGCAGTTCACCGACTTCACGTCTCACATGTACCCTGGGCAACAACAACAACAGCAACTACTACTACTACTAGTACTACTACTATTGCTGCTGCTGCTGCTGCTATCTGTTAACTTAGCAGTATAGTTGGGAAACTGAGTATAAGAAGGATTGTTACTGGTTATATCCTAGGCGAAGACCGAGATTTAGAAAATTAAACGTTTTCCTTAGCTTCCTCCGTGTATCTGATAGGCATAAAGTTTACCCTTGTCTTTTATCATTGATGGGTTACTGCATACAGCTTTTCTAAGCAGGATGGAGTCAAAGTTTTGTTCCACTCTTGTCCTCTTAATGACTCTCTCTCTCTCTCTCTCTCTCTCTCTCTCTCTCTCTCTCTCTCTCTCTTCCCCCGCTGCAGTGTTTGATCTTTTTCCCTACAATATCGCTGTGTCGATGACCACTGCTTCTGTAGAGTGTCTGCTTCTATACCTACCCAGTTAAAGGCGGGCATGCAGCACTTAACAAATAACGTACTTTCAATTGGTTTTCCTCAGGATTTTTAGTAGTAGTTGTTATAGCCTTAGTTGCAGCAGCCTTAGGGTTATCTGAAAGATGAACCCAGTGGACAGCAGGCTGAGGCTGTCCTCCTGCCGTCCATCATTCTTCTTTTAGGAGATAGAGAGGAATCTGAGGAAGTTTAGTGTAACTGAGCAGAGAAGCCGTACAGTTCTATCGGTGTCACCACGTGAAGACGTCCTTCCTCAGCACCGTTTTGGTCTCTTGTTGCAGGAGTTAACCACTACTCTTAGTCTTCTATGTATACCAGTGATCACGTCTGGAACTGTCTTCTTCAGTTCGAATTACCATCTTTGTCTGACCTCCAGTCCAGGCACCTCGAAAATATCGAATCATTATCAGAGGTCTCCTTTATTAAATTTTTCCATTAAAAGAAACTTTTCAACCAATTAACGTTTTGTTTACTCTTTCTGCCATTAGAATAAAATCGAGCGCTTCAAAATTTTTCTAACTCCTCAACATTAGTTATTTATTTTCCATATTACACTATACAATATCCTCTTGTGTTTGATCAATGACACATTAATTCAAAGACAGATTGGATGATTAACATACATGGAATTATTATAGTGCCACCACCAGAAACAAACAGGTAATACGGGGGTGCTGAAGTGCTTCCTAACCCGTTGAAAATTCCACCCTTGGAGCCGTATTATCATCAGTTAAATGAAAATGAATTTGGAGTTCCATATTGGATCTCGTACTGCTAGTCATCTTTTGCCATCGTGCTGGGTGAAAATCGATTTTTTTTTCCCTAAACCATCCACAATAAACTGAAATAAATATACTAATCAGCAACTGGCATTTGAGAACCTACGTCGCCTACATAGCGTCACAGGAGCCAGTTACAAACATGGTGTTGGCTTGTCCAGGAGATACATCAGTCAGTGCTGCAACACATTTTGCAGCACTAGACACACCTCTTTCATTTTTCATTTACATACCTTCCAGTATAGATTCTGCACACACACACACACACACACACACACACACACACACACGCACACATACAAAGGCTGGTGGTGCCATGAGTGACTTCCCTTAATATTTCGGTGCCAAACACTGCGTTCTGAACAGGTTTGGCATATTATTATACGGTAATGCTTTTATATAGTTGAAATATTCTGTTCTAGTACAAGACATTTTCTACTGTTATATTGTTGCCGCTGAACACAGAACTTCATGCACGGATTCGTCTGTGTATTTGACTTTAAGGCTGCATTCACACGAGCGGTTTCTGCCGTGGCGGTTTTACCTGCTCGCTTGGATGTGCGATTTTAGTCAGCCCTTCACACGGACGGTTTTAGCCACTGGGTGTCAGTCTACTATACAGCAATCGCGGCGCACGACTCTGATGTCATCATCGTACCCTGGCAACCTACCATTCAAAAGTGCGTCCGATTTCGTGTCGTTATACATGAATCATATTATTATACACGAAAATTATTTTACACGAACATATTATACACGAACCACATGCGTCTCATATTAGACACGAAATCAGACGCACTTTTGAATGGTAGGTTGCCAGGGCACGATAATAATAACCTCAGAGTCGCGCGCCGCAACTACAGCGTCTCTTCGATGGAGGACGTGAGGATTATTTGTGTGTGTTTATTTAAAGAACAAGGTAATTAAAAAAAAAAAAAAAAAAGGAAATTGTGGATGCATTCCTCGAACAGTAGTCGACATCTGCAGGGTGCATTTTACACTCTGTTTGAAGACCTGAAAGCTGACGATCCCATGACACAGTTTGCAATTTAAAGTCATCAGTGTCCATAAAACACAGAGGTACAGGGCTAATAAGTTGATAATTATAGTCATTAATTCATTTTCAGTATGAAGTTATAAAAAAAATATTTGCGCTATTATAGTACATGCAATCTATTGATATTGCAGAGCAGTTGGTTGTGTGATGTATCTCCCAGAGCTGAAACCTAACTGCTGCTGTATGCAAAACCACTCGTCTCGTGTGAACGGACCCATAGCAACGCGTGGCCTCCCATCCCGCCCGGCAGTTTTATTGCCGCCGCAGTCTAGCCATCCAGGCCGCCAGGGCAAAAACCTCTCCTGTGAAAGCAGCCTAAAGGAGGCTCCGTAGCTCAAGAAGCTGACCAGTTTATTTCTGCATGTGACGCGTTAGCATTCCCTTGTAGAGTATTTATGTCATCCATGTCGCCGTCAAAGAAATATAAAAGACTTTTTACGGTGAAATGGGGAAAATCAATCGCTCAGGAAGAAGTATAAGACAGACCTACTGTATAGTCCGTATTCCCGTTAACCACGGCAACTACCTGGCACATTTTCCTTGGCAATTCATTCTGCATATTACACCAAAAAATATTGTGTGTTATTTACAAGTATATCAATGCAACATCTACATAATTTACACAAGGAACGTATCGCAGCGGCTGAATGGTGAGTAATTAGTCAACATTTTGTCAAGTATTTTTCCTCCTTGGACCTTTCTTCATCTCATCTTTGGGTAGGAATGGAGATCTGGATGATGATAATAATGAACGTACAAGAGAACAATAACCGTCGTATGTGGAGAGAAACTATATCCTATCCTATATACCTAGGCTGCTTCCCCCAAAGAAAGGGAGGTAGCCGAGACAGGACGACACACTCCCCATTTACTCATCCATTCAAACACATTCATTCGCATCTTAGCCCCAAAGGGGAGAACGGACAGATCTTCACCCCACCACACTGCACAAGGGTCAACTGCGCAATGCAATCAGTGACATCTGCAGCAGGGCCTGACAGCAGAGCTGGCTTACCCCTGCCACATCATAACAGACTCATCCCCTTACCCGCACCTGACCTGAAATAGCTGATCAGACCAAATGCAGGAGAATATCCCCTCAGGGCTGCGTCATCACTTATTCATTCACAATTTCTCTCCACCCATTTCTGTCACGCACAGCCACTCTTCCTTGCTCAACAGACATCCCTCTCGCATCCAGTGCTCTCATCACACTGTCCATCCATCCTATTCGTGGTCTTCCTCTCAGCCTTACACCTCTCACATCAGATCTAGTTATCTTTTTCACCAATCGCTCATTATCCATTCTCTCCATATGCCCAAACCATCGCAACACCCTCTGCTCAACTCTACCAGCCATCTCCCGAACAACTCCAGTTCTCCTTCGCACTTCATCATTTCGCACTCAATCCATACGCGTCGCTCCACACATACTCCTGAGACACCTCATCTCCATTACATTCAAACTTTTCCTCTCTGCTACACCCATATTCCATGTTTCAGCCCCATACAATGCAGTCGGTACCACAGCACCCTCATACAGCCTTCTCTTTACATCCATTCTAAGTGAACGACATCTAAACACTTTTTTTCATTCCTCCCAGCACCTTTCCTACTTTATTTATTCGAAACTTCACTTCTGCATCTATTCTTCCATCCACAGCAACATGTGACCCTAGATATTTAAAACACTCTACCTCCTCAAGCAACTCACCATTCAAAACTATATTCATCCTCCTACCATCTACCAACCTCGTACACTTCATCACTTTACTCTTATTCTCATTTACTTTCAGTTTCCTCCTTTCACACACCCTTCCAAACTCCTCTACCAACTGTCTCAATCTCTCCTCTGAATCAGCCACCAGCGCAGTATCATCCGCAAACAGCAGCTGCTTCAGATTCCACTCTCCACCATCAACATTCACCAGACTCAGACCTCCACCTAAAACTCTTGCATTCACCTCCCTTACAACACCATCCATGTAAATATTAAACAACCAAGGCGACATCACACATCCCTGTCACAGCCCCACTCTCACAGGAAACCAATCACTCACAGCATTTCCTACTCTTACACACGCTCTACTATTTACATAAAAACTTTTCACCCCTTTTAATAACCTACCATCAAGTCCATACAATCTTAAAACAGTCCACAAAGCCTCCCTATCAATTCTATCATACGCTTTCTCTAAATCCATAAATACCCAAAACACATCCTTGCCTTTCGCTAAATACTTTTCACACACTTGTCTCACAGCAAACACCTGATCCACGCATCCCCTCCCTCTCCTAAAGCCACACTGCTCATCACCAATCACTCCCTCTGTACCCTTTCTAACTCTCATAATTAACACTCTACCATACACCTTACCTACAACACTCAACAGACTTATACCCCTAAAGCTAGTACATTCATACTTATCACCCTTGCCTTTATACAACGGGACCACACAAGCACTTGCCCAGTCTACTGGCACCATACCTTTCACAAAGCACACATTCAACAATCTTACTAACCAGTCAACAATAGTCACTCTACCACCCTTCAGGCATTCCACAGCACACCCATCCATACCTGCAGCTTTCTCTGTTTTCATCTCCTTTACTGCCTTCTCCACTTCCTCCTTCGTGATCAAAGAATCATTCAACTCTCCCAACACATTTATTCCTTGCACTCTTCCATCCGCCACAATCTCAGCCACCCTTTCCTCCTCTACATTTAACAATCTTTCAAAATACTCTGCCCATCTCTTCCTTACTGCATCCATCTCAATTAACATCCTTCCATCCTCTGCTTTTACTCGTTCTTCCTTCCCAGACTCTCCCTTTCGCACCCTTTTCACCTCCTTCCAAAACATTTTCTTATTCTGTTGAAAATTCTCTGTCAGCCGCCTACTCCACCTCTCATCTGCTGCCACTTTAGCATCACGTACAGCCCTTCTCGCCTTATTCCTCTTTTCCTTGTACCTCTCATATGACATCTCATCCTTCCTCTGCAGCCACACTTCATATGCACGTCTCTTCTCAGCCACAGCCATACTTACTTCCTCGCACCACCATTCACTTCCTTTTCTTACACCACCACCCACACGCCTCACACCACACACCTCTTCTGCATGCCCCACCACAGCACTCTTAAATAACTGCCACTCCTCCTCCACACTGCCATTTTCCCGATATTTCACTGCGTTCCACTCATCTTTCAATTTCTCCTGATACTCTATCTTTTTCTTTCTTTTATCCAACTCACTCACTTTCAAAACCTCCCTGGCACACCTAACCCTCCTAGCTCTCACCCATCTCTTACCTACTCTTAACTTTCCATCCACCAGGTAGTGGTCAAACATACCTCCACCCTCCCCTCTCAGAACTCTCACATCCAACAATCTTCCTATTACATTCCTAGACACAACCACATAGTCCATCAAAGCTCTATCAACAACCCTTCCACCCTCCTGTCTCACCCATGTATAGCCTACTTATAAATATCTTTCTTCTCAAACAGCGTATTCCCAATCACCATCTCTCGCTCAACACACATCGCTATCATTCGTTCCCCATTTTCATTTCTTCCAGGCACACCATGCATACCAACTACACCTTCAACTGCTACATTTCCCACTCTAGCATTCAGATCTCCCATCATTACCATATTCACATTCGCTCCAAAACTCTGCAGACACTCATCAACATCATTCCAGAAAGACTCCCTCTCTTCTTCATCCCTTTCACTACCAGGCCCATATGCACTCACAAACACCCACAACTCACGTTCAAATTTCGCTTTCACCCACATCAGTCTCGATGACACCTCCTTCCATTCAATCACACACTGCTGTACTTCCGGACTCACTAACAAGAAACTAGTAAGAAACCAGTAAGAAAAAAGGCGACGAGGAGCCCCTTTAACTGGTGAGAATGCAGACCTTGTAGAGCCTGTGCATCTACAGCTCAGTCTCGTCAGGCGTCCTTGGCTCCACGAGGTAAGGGTGGAGAGCTATGTTGGTTGGCGTGGGCAGAGAAGAGAAGAAGTTGCGCACCTGAAACATCACAGATATTTACTCATCATCATCATCATCAACATCATCATATAGTTGGAAGATCTAGTATAAGGCATACTCCTGTCTTTCATTCTGTAAATCACTCCCCCTCCTTATTATGCTTTAGGTTCGGTAAGGTTGGGTGAGAGTTGGCTAGCTCGGGTTAGATAAATTTTTTGCTGGATTAAACACTGCAAAGCTAGCTTGAATTAGGCTGAGTTTGGTTAGGTTAAATTTGGTCAAGTTAGGTTAGGTTACATT